>NC_081157.1:27759105-28001605 GCF_012432095.1 Onychostoma macrolepis | reverse complement strand
TCATAGCAGACTGTCGTCACTTAATGGCTGGATGTCTAAGTGGTGCCCGCAAAATAACATAGGCTTTATAGACAATTGGAAGAATTTTTGGGGCAGACCTGACCTGTTGAAAAGAGATGGTGTTCATCCCTCCTGGGGTGGTGCCGCTCTTCTCTCTAGAAATATGGCACATAGTCTTAGAGTTCGTACTTGACTAACTGGGGCCCAGGTCAGGAAGCAGACAGACTGGCTAAACCGATCGTCTGCTAGCCGCCTCACGTCACCAAAGTCAGTTAACTCTAGATATCACTCTATAGAGACTGTGTCTGTTCCCCGAACTAGAAAATACAGAAAACATCCAAACCAAAGTAATAGTAACAATTTAATTGATGTTCAACAAATAAAAAAACGATATAATACAGATAAACACATGATAAAGCTTGGCTTATTAAATATTAGATCCCTTTCTTCAAAAGCACTTTTTGTAAATGATATGTTCACTGACCATAAACTAGATGTGCTTTGTCTGACAGAAACCTGGCTAAAACAAGATGATTACATTACTTTAAACGAGTCTACACCCCAAGATTACTGTTACAAACATGAACCGCGTCCAAAAGGTAAAGGGGGAGGTGTTGCTACAATTTATAGAAATATTTTCAGTATCTCTCAGAGGTTGGGTTTCAAGTATAATTCGTTCGAAGTAATGGTGCTTCATATAACGTTATCCAAAGAAACAAGTGTTAATGATAAATCCCCTACAGGCCACCAGGGCACCATACAGACTTTATTAAAGAATTTTCTGATCTTCTATCGGAGTTAGTGCTGACTGCAGATAAAGTCCTAATCGTTGGTGATTTTAATATCCATGTTGATAATGACAGAGATTCGTTAGGATCAGCATTTATAGACATTCTAAACTCAATTGGTGTTAAACAACACGTGTCAGGACCTACTCATTGTCGAAATCATACTCTAGATTTAATACTGTCACATGGAATTGATGTCAGTGGCGTTGAAATTTTGCAGCAGAGCGATGATATCTCAGATCATTATCTAGTCTCCTGTATATTCCATATAGCTAAAGCTGTAAAGCCAACTTCTTGTTACAAATATGGTAGAACCATTACCTCTACCACAAAAGACTGCTTTATAAATAATCTTCCTGACTTATCTCAGTTCCTCAGCATATCCAATAGCTCAGAACAACTTGATGATGTAACAGGAACTATGGACTCTCTCTTTTCTAGCACTTTAGATGCGGTTGCTCCTTTACGCTTAAGGACAATTAAGGATAAGAGTCCAACACCGTGGTATAATGAGCACACTCGCCCTAAAGAGAGCAGCCCGGAAAATGGAGCGCAGCTGGAGGAAAACTAAATTAGAGGTATTTCGTTTAGCTTGGCGGAAAGTACCCTATCCTACAGAAAAGCATTAAAAACTGCTAGATCTGATTACTTTTCGTCTCTTCTAGAAGAAAACAAACATAACCCCCGATATTTATTCAATACAGTAACTAAATTAACGAAAAATCAAGCATCAACAGGTGTTGACATTTCCCAACAGCACAGCAGTAATGACTTTATGAACTACTTCACTTCCAAGATCGATACTATCAGAGATAAAATTGTATCCCTGCTGCCGTCAGCTACAGTATCGCATCAGATAGCGCACTATAGACCCCCTGAGGAACAATTCCACTCATTCTCTACTGTAGGAGAGGAAGAATTGTATAAACTTGTTAAATCATCTAAACCAACATCATGTATGTTAGACCCGATTCCATCTAAACTACTAAAAGAGCTGCTTCCAGAAGTCATAGATCCTCTTTTGGCTATTATTAATTCATCATTGTCATTAGGATATGTCCCCAAAACCTTCAAATTGGCTGTTATTAAGCCTCTCATTAAAAAACCACAACTTGACCCCAAAGATCTAGTTAATTACAGACCGATCTCAAATCTCCCTTTTCTGTCAAAGATACTAGAAAAGGTAGTATCCTCACAATTATATTCCTTCCTACAGAAAAATGATATCTGTGAGGAATTCCAGTCAGGATTTAGATCGTATCATAGTACTGAGACTGCTCTCATTAGAGTTACAAATGACCTGCTTCTATCATCTGATCGTGGTTGTATCTCTTTATTAGTTCTACTGGATCTTAGCGCTGCGTTCGACACTATCGACCACAACATTCTTTTGAATAGACTACAAAACTTTGTTGGCATTAGTGGAAGTGCCTTAGCATGGTTCAAATCGTACTTATCTGACCGCCATCAGTTCGTAGCAGTGAATGAAGAGGTATCATATCGATCACAAGTGCAGTATGGAGTACCTCAAGGCTCAGTACTAGGGCCGTTACTTTTCACGCTCTATATGTTACCCTTGGGAGATATTATCAGGAGACATGGTGTTAGCTTTCACTGTTATGCTGATGATACTCAGCTCTATATTTCTTCGCGGCCCGGTGAAACACACCAAATTGAGAAACTAACGGAATGCATAGTCGATATAAAAACTGGATGACGAGTAATTTTTACTGCTAAATTCTGAAAAACAGAGGTGTTAATTATCGGACCTAAAACCCCACATGTAACCTAGAACATTATCTAACACTTGACGGCTGCTCTGTCAATTCTTCTTCATCAGTCAGGAACCTAGGTGTGCTGTTCGATAGCAATCTGTCATTTGAAAGCCATGTTTCTAGCATCTGTAAAACTGCATTTTTCATCTCAAAAGCATATCTAAATTGCGACCAATGCTCTCAACGTCAAATGCAGAAATGTTAATTCATGCGTTTATGACCTCAAGGTTAGACTATTGTAATGCTTTATTGGGTGGTTGTTCTGCACGCTTGATCAACAAACTACAGTTGGTCCAAAATGCAGCAGCTAGAGTCCTTACTAGAACCAGGAAATATGACCATATTAGCCCGGTTCTGTCAACACTGCACTGGCTCCCTATCAAGCATCGGATAGATTTTAAAATCTTGTTAATTACTTATAAAGCCCTGAATGGTTTAGCTCCTCAGTACTTGAGCGAGCTCTTATCGCATTATAGTCCTCCACGTCCGCTGCGTTCTCAAAACTCTGGCCGTTTGATAATACCTAGAATATCAAAATTGACTGCGGGCGGCAGATCCTTTTCCTATTTAGCACCCAAACTCTGGAACAGTCTACCTAACACTGTTCGGGAGGCAGACACACTCTGTCAGTTTAAATCTAGATTAAAGACCCATCTCTTTAGCCTGGCTTACACATAACACATTAATACGCTTCTATTATTCAAATCCGTTAAAGGATTGTTAGGCTGCATTAATTAGATCAACCGAACCGGGAACACTCCCCATAACACACGATGTACTCGTTACATCGTAAGTTGAATGGCATCTGCGCTAATGTTTGTCTGTTTCTTTCCTAGTCTGTTTCTCGGTCCGTGTCCGATCAGATGGTGGGTCGGCGCCGGAGGTGACGTCTGCAGCCCTGATCGCCGGGCGGAGACCAGGACGCCCGGATGACCCCAGAGATATATCCCCAGATATATCAACCAAAAATAACAAAATAACTAAAATATAATAAAATACCTAACTACATAATACTACTATTGTTAGAAATTGCAACAAAATTAAAATAGAAATAGAAACTTTTGAACTGCGGGTTTCGCCTGGTCAGAGGGGAACTGGCCCCGACTGAGCCTGGTTTCTCCCAAGGTTTTTTTTCTCCATTCTGTCACAGAGGAGTTTTGGTTCCTTGCCGCTGTCGCCTCTGGCTTGCTCAGTTGGGGACACTTAATTTCTAGCGATTATCGCCGATTTGATTGCACAGATACTATTTAAACTAAACTGAGCTAGACAATGACATCTCTGAATTCAATAATGAAATGCCTTTAACTGAAAATTGAGTGTTTAATCTTATCATTATACATTACTGACACTCTATCCTCCAATTTGATACTGTTAAGTGCTTTGACACAATCTGTATTGTAAAAGCGCTATATAAATAAAGGTGACTTGACTTCTAGACAATTCAACATGGCTGAGAAGGCTGAAACATAATCTGTTTACAAGTACTGCTTTTATTGAGACAATTACAGCAGCATGTGATAGACAGTAATAATTACAATGATTAATATAGTACAATATATCCATTGACACATGTACAGAACGTATAGGCAAACTGTTTTCATTAAAAAAAAAAACATGCCTAACAATAATGATATATTTATATTGAAATTTAGACTACACATTATACATAGATATAGTCAGAAATGTAACTATATATTCACAATTTACATTTATATATGTACATATGTTCATGAGAGACAAAAAAAACATCCTTTTGTAGAAAGACTTGTCAAAGGCTTGTCTGAAGCGAAGCCAAACATGAATAAATTCATACATTCAGATCTGCATATTTGTGGTGGAGAGAATATAGGGCTGAGCTTTACTGGAATGTGACAGCCAGCACTCTGGATACGTCTCCTGATGGAAACAGATGTGAAACTTAGCGCTGTTCAGATGGAAAATGCTTATTTTTAACTACAGGTGACACAGTTTAGCAATCTGTGTACCATAACACAGAGGAAACACCTAATCGTCTTGCTTCCATTAAGGGACTTTATCTCACATTCAGTGATATAGCCACAGGGTATACGCTTGCAATGAGCCGCCTGAAAAAGAACAGGAGAGGAAACGGCAGCTGACATGTTACATAACGCGAATGCCACCATGTTAGAGACGTGCAGCGTTTAGTGTCTGCACAGACTGCTCAACAGCGTACGGCTTGGCAAATCTCCTCACCTTCTGCTTATGTATATTGACAGGCTTATTTTTAAACTGAAGTTTGAGGACATCTGTGGTAAAAGCACAGTGCTTATCAGCAGTACCTAGCTAGTCAATACATTTGATTTGAGTTCGGTACTTGAGATGAGAACAGTAAGCTTCAGTGCAAGGTCACAAAGGCCCCAGTGAACGAAAGCATTCTCTCAGGCAACTTCGTCGTCCTTCCTAAGTCAACGTGAACCTTTGTAAGAAACCAAAGGACAAGATGATTAAATTTCCCCCTTCAGCTACACAGACTCGAAATACAAGAGGGAATATACAGCAAGGTCACGACAGTCTCCATAGCGTAGACCAGCGACATGTTTGTTTGTCCAAGTCATTTCCCTCCCAGTATTTCCATGAGGTAACTAGTGAAAGGTAGAAGAGAAGAGATATAAGAATTTAACAACTGTGATGTAAATGCAGTTGTCTAAAGGTTTTTAAGTGGTTAAAGAGACACTTGCAATGAAAGTGAATATGGGCCATTTCATGAATTTTAAAATACTCACTGTTTCAATATATAAGTCACAAGTAAACAATATCCATGTATTAACATGAATTCAGAGGTGAGAAATTTAGGTTATTTGAATATGTTACTGACACACTATTATAGGTTTTAATCATATTTTGAATCAGTTTTTTATTTTTATATCTTCCATTTGCAGTTTCATTTTAGTTTAAGTTTAAAATGTAAAACAAAATTGAAACTAAAGTTAGAGCCTTTAAAAAAACGTACGTTATTTGAAATAAAATAAACATTATTGAAATAAGCGTGATAAAAAAAAGAGTACATAATAAACAAAGTGTGTGTGTGTGTGTGTATATATATATATATATATATATATATATATATAATTTCACTTTTATTTTAAGTTATAGTGCATCAAGTTCAAATAAATTAAAATGAGAAATGTTGCCTCATTTTAATGATAATTTTTCAGTATTTTATTTCAGTTAATGTTTATTTTATTTCAAATAATAAAAGTTTCTAAAGGGTCTACTTTTAGTTTCAATTTAGTTTTAATTTTAGTTAACTATAATAACCCTGGATTTTATTATGTTCATTATATTCAACTTTACAACATTGTCATCATTACAACATAATGCCATTAGCCCTAAAACACCTGTAAAAAAATGTGTATGTATATATATAACATTGCTAATATATCTATGCAAATGCATATATTTTTCCTAAAATTCTTCATAAAATTATTAGCTTCACATTTCTGCTTTTAAATCCTCCAAAAATTGCCAGTTGCCACTCTGTGAGACAAGGAGAGACATTTATGTATTTATTTATTTACGGTAATTAATTAGTTAGTTAGTTAGTTAGTTTGTTTGACAAAAAAAGTAGTGAATACACTCAATTCGTCAAGGATAACACAATAAAGTTTAAAATAAAACTTGTTTCCATTGTGGTCCTTGATGTAAAGCACAAACTCCACTCCCGGTAACAGGTACACTGGCACTGCATTATAAATTACAATAAAATTCCACATTTACAAAAATTTACAATCACAAATAACCACGTACGTAATACAAATTCATCAACAAAACAACCTACTTTTAGCTTTAGTTATTGTGATTTATTTATTTGTGGTAATCAACATTTACTTTTTAAAAAAGCCAAGTGACATGTTTGTTTGTTTGCGTTTGTTTGTTTGTTGAAGTCGACTCCCTCCCTCGATCTTCGTGAGGGACGAGTGAAAGGTAGAATAGAGGAGATACGACGGGGACGGGTAAAGGGAAACATCAGCACGTCTGGGCATAATCAGTTACTATGACACTCCGAAGGATCAAAAGCAATGAGCTGCTGACTGTTTAATAAACTGGGAGCTTACGCTGCAGTATGCTCTTAACTATGATTCATTACTGTCACTAGGTCCTGTATGAAAATAAAAGAGGTGCCTGAGGAGTCTGCTCAATTCCAGCCGCACTAAATTGCCATAAATTGCCTTCGCATTGCACGTCAAGACTTTGTATGGAGTTCACTTTCACACTTTTTTAAAGATCCAATTAAAAATACATGAAAAGAAGAATTTTAGAAATCCTCGCAAGTAGCTAAAGGGTTTAAAGTTTATGTATTGGAAGTATAGGCTGATATTATATTCATTAGAGGCTTTCGTTTAATTACAAAGGTGGAATTTTAATGCTAAATAACCAAGATGATAATTCAGATACAGATGTCAATCATATTACTGAAGTCAATATGCAAATTAAATCTGCATGCTCAGTTTGCAATTAGTATTCAGAATCAAATGACTGTATATGGATGACAGTGCATCTAATTGTTAAAAAATACTGATTAAGGAGTGTAGAAAAAAAACAGCTACAATATTAAGAATTTGTGGATACCCTTGAGATTGAGAAACGTGTTTGATTGTGTGCACTATATTATGCATTTTAATACTTCTGTATTAAAATGCATCACTATGTTTGCTGGTAATACTGCAAAAGCAGAGAAGCAAGAAGAGAAAGTTCACCTTTAGAAGAAACGTGTGTGTTTGCTAGAGACTTTAGTGTGCCCTTGCCCTACCTGGATCATGAGAGAAAGGGATTCTGGGAGTGTGAAAGAAATCTGAGGTGAATGCCCTAAAACAGTTCCCACACAATAAAGACTTCACACTCCTCTAGTATAACATGATCTATAATTTATCGTGCTGCATTCATTATCATTCCCATGACTCTTCGCTTGAGAAGCTGGACAGTACACGGGAAGGCTGCTGTCATAAGCAGTTATGAAAAATGTATGTATTTAAAACGTCAATTACTGTGAAAAGCCCGTTGAAGTTGCACTTTTGATGTATATTTTAAATGCACAAATTTAAGATTTTTCACAGTGCAAAACAGCTTGAGGCGCATCCAGACTGACAGTCGCATATGGAGATGCCAATCTTCTGAAGATGAGATCGCCAACAAGTAAATTCAACAAAACGAAGGCTGATCTGAAAATGTCATAACTTTACTGTGATGTAAATGCAGTTGTCTAAAGAGTTTTAAGTGAATGGGGTCAATCCATAAATTATGCAATTACGCTAAATTCACATACTTGTTTCTCCAAAAAAAATAACGCTATACAGCCCGCTAATAATTTATTTAGAAATGTGCATTCTGAGTCCCACTGCCAGTTTACCCAATGGCATTTTGACACCCGGGTTGCCATTTGGCAGAAAACAGCATATTGCAGCAATGGAAACCAGCAGATTCTACCCGGCCTACAAAGCCTCAGCATCCATCTAAAAAGCTACATCTACATCTAAAGGGCGGAGGGGCAGAGGGGCACATTGTGTTGTTGTGAGGAGAGATTTGTCACTGACACTGATTTGGATTCCCCTTTTAACACTGTTTGCTTGAGCTTGTAAATAATTTGTACATCATTGTAAATTTTGAGGGTTTGTGAAAGTAAGGAGTTTGACGACATTATTGTTTATTGTAAACCTTTTGATCTCTGTTTTTGGCTAGGAAGTTAGGTTAATATATTGTATTTTATTTTATTTTCTTTTGGTTAAGGCTTAGGTAAGAGGTTTTGTGATTGTATTGTTTGTTATTTTGGTCAACTCCCGAAGAGAAGTTCCCTATTTATTTGTTTGACTGTTGCATTTTTGTTTGGTTTCATTAAAACCCTCAAAAGATTCCCTGCTTCCACTCTTTCATTTCATGTTGCATCCTTAACCCCTAGACAGGGCGTAATAATGTATATATATATATATATATATATATATATATATATATATATACATACATACATACATACACTACGACGGCGTTTTAGTGCCACGTTAAAAATATATAAAAAATCTAAGATTACGAGATTACAGTCGTAATATATCGAGAATAAAATCGAAATTACGAGAATAAAGTTGAAATATTATGACAATAAAGTCGAAATGTTTCGAGAATAAAGTCGAAATATTATGAGAATAAAGTCGAAATGTTTCGAGAATAAAATCTAATTGTTTTGAGAATTTAAATTGAAGAAATTAAAGTTATAATATTTTGAGAGTATAGCCTACATTGCGCATGGCCCGCATTGAGAGCACCGGGAGAAGTTGCCAGGCCTCCGGAATTGATTTGAATATTGTTGCATCCGAGTGGCCGCATCATGTTACTGGGATGTCAATTTTAAGGACTCGTGGAAACAGCTTAATATCAAGAATATGATATTTATTAACAGACTGAATAGGAACAACTGTTTATTTTAACATCAGCTCACACACTCAGTCGACATTCCTTTGGGGGGCGCTGTAGCTCTCTTATTTAACCCTTTTTTAATACACTACAAATATATGTGGGATTATTAGCAGAAATCATACCATGTGTCATACTCGCGGGGACAGTATGCTTGGAAATAATATTTCATGTCTTCCATTGCATTCATTATTTAGTGCGCCAGCCACCCAATAGCAATAGCTTAAGCTTTGTGCTTTTAGTGCTTTTAATATAAAACAAAGTCTCAGCTTTCAAAATCAGTTTTATAACGAAACACGTTTTGTGTCTTAAAATAATGTGATTTTCAAGATCATTAATGTGGCGTGACAGATCGCTGTATGTGAATCAATTCATTAAATTATTGTGAAAATTCCACCACCTGCTCCGCAAAAACATCTGTGGCGTCCAAACTTTCATTCCTCACACAGCCTGTTCAATTAATCAGCAACATTCTAAACGTTCTAAAGGTTGAAGTGAACTCAAATTTGTTAACATGCGTAATATTGTTGTCTTTTATGCTGTAAACGTTAAGTGACTATTCACAAACTGTTTTATTCATGGTATATTGTAAATGAGGACATAATATTTAACGTCTTCCATACATTTCTTGTAGCGCGCCAGCCAACCAGTAATCGCAACAATTTTGTGCTTTGTTGCTTTTACACACAGCTCAGATTTCAAATTCTGTCAGATTTATAACGAAATACAAATTATAAATGTGTTTTTTCTCTTTATTTAAAGTTTATAGCAAGATATAAAGTGAATGAACATCATAAGGCATGAAAAAAAAATGAAAATGCCTAATTCATAATGAAAATAATGTCTCGTCGTTCCTTGTTGTAATCGGAAAGATGATTGACTCACATGCCGCTTGACAAACACATTATTGCAATATAGCCGACATCGCTATAAAACTGACAGATTTTGAAAACTGAGATTTGGAATATCTCCCGGTGTTCCAATCCAGGCCATTTGCATGCGCAAAAGGCTCGAATAGCCTATCTCACAATATTATAACTAATATTTATTCTCGAAATATTTCGACTTTATTTTTAAAACATTTAGACTTTATTCTCGTAATTTCGACTTTATTCTCTAAATATTTCGACTTTATTCTCGTAGTGTTTCGACTTTATTCTCGTAGTGTTTCGACTTTATTCTCGTAATATTTTGACTTTATTCTTGTAATTTCGGCTTTATTCTCGAAATATTATGACTTTAATCTCGTAATTTTAGATTTTTTTAATTTTTTAACGTGGCACAAAAAATCATCGTACATACACACACACATATATAGCCTATATATCATATTTTCAGTTTTTGCTTTTTAATAAATTTACTGTTGTTGTTGTTTCAACATTACCTTGGAATGTTTATTTAAAAACAATCCTGCACTACATTTCCTCCATTGAAAACCATATGTGATGTGAAAATATGAATATAAATTTAAAAAAAAAATTGTGAAAGCAGTTTCATGCTGACTAATGACTTGGAGTGGTAACCAGATGGCTGTAGGTTCAGGGGGAAAAAAAAGAAAAAAGAAAAAAAAAACATTTTGGGTGGTGGGGGTGCAATCCAGGGGGCAAAGTGCTTCAGACAAGAAATTTTACTCCAGGCTGATCCATAGAGACCAGTTTCTGTAATAACTGTACTGTAAGTCAAAGCCTCAGCTAAAGTGCAAATTAATAATTAACACTATGACTGGCATGATGTTAGTCATATTGTTAAAGCTTTGGGATGGTGTTGTTAGAATCGTAGGTTCAGTGCCAGGTATGGATCAGTGTGAACTCCAAAGTTACTGAGGGAATTTCACCTTCATTGTGTTCAGCACTCAACCCCAGATTGCTCCAGAGGGACTGTTCCTGCAATTAGCATACTGCAATTTATTTTGGATGAAAGCATCTGTTACATGACAAGTAATGAAATGAGATACAAATGCCCTGTTCAAACAGGAGAAATACGGCATAACAACTGAGTCAAAACATGTTTCAATATGCTCAGGTGTAGCAAAGATGCCAGTGGCATCTGTTGTTATGGGACATGGCATTGAAGTTTCTTGAGGAAGACAGAGTAAAGCGTTCAGTTAAATTTTACCACATGAGTGTTACCTGAATTAAAAGTGAGTTTCATTCAACTAATATTACTGAGGTAAAGTCAGGCTGATGATACACGGGGCAACTTCTTGAGCAATTTTGCAGCGAAAACTTTTGAGCAATGTTGCTTGGGCCATTTGTCTTATTTGTTTGCCCGTTGACAGCAACATTGCCCAAAGTTGCCCAGCAACATTGCTCAAAAAGTTGACCCGTGTATCATCAGCCTAAGTAATAATTAAGATAGAACCACAGAAACTTGTGTGCCAATTGTCATTTGACAACAATTATGTTTTCAGTTGTTGCAATGCTGTTAGTTGTGTAATGTCTTAATACCATCCAGCGTAATCAAATCAATTGGCTGTGTTTAATTTGAGAAATTAACCAGTCAGATTCAAATCTGTATGGAGAGTAATTACTGATTTACTGTACTCATTTGCTTGAATGCAAACTATCTTCAAGTCTAAACCTCAGATGGTCCTTGAACATTGCTTAAAGAAAGCACTGTGGTTGGTTGCTTTGATTTTGATTGGACGACCCCATCCTGTGTAAAGTTTCGAAATAAACAGCAATGTCTACTTTATGATGACAGTCAAAAGTACAGCATGTATATGTGATACTATTCACAAAATTCCTTTATCCTTAATGCCTTATAAAATCTTCAGACAAGCATTTGGATAATTACGCAAGTATACTTTCCTTGAACCTGAAGGGTAAATCCAGGGTAAGTACAACTTAATCTCTTAAAGCTTGATGTTCTACATACTGTAAATTGCTGACTGATTGACTGAATAGTTTGTTTAATAAAGACTGTAAATGTACAAATATCTGCAAAGCAACATTCTGTTGGACTGGATTGTATAGTGTAAGGATGCCACTTTATAAACATGCTAAATATAATAACGTTTAATGAGGATTTGTGTACAACTGAGATAACTCAAGTAACATTTTAGAAAATAATCCATGAAATTGCTTCAGATTTCTGTTTATAAAATCTCCAGTACACTTGCACAATAGACTTCGGTAACACTTTAGCATACTGTTCCGTCGTTAATGAATAACTACACAGGAACAAATGACTAATGCACTATTAACACTGTAGTAACTACTATTAACTAACAAGAAACTCTGATTAACGATTTATTAAGTAATAACGCTAAGTTGAAACTGGTAGTTCACTATTAGCTAACCAATAACTATTTTTTTTTTTTTTCATATATCCTGAGAACTCCTAAGAACTACTTTATACAGGTTCATAATTAATGTGAATTATGCATAATGAATAATTAATTCCAAAATGAAGATCATGGTAACCCACTAGTAATGACTCAAGTATTACCAAATCCTTCTAAATGAACTACTAATTACTTGGATCAGTATTCTAAAGTGAAAATCATCATAACTTCCTAATATTGACTGATGTCATTGTGAGCTTTTGAGATATATGTAAGGTTTTGGATAGTAATGACTCAAGTGTTACTACATCCTTCTGAAGAAACTACTAATTATTTGGATCAGTATTCTAAAGTGAAGATCACGGTAACCCACTAGTAATGATTTAAGTGTTACCAAATCTAGCAAAATTAATTACTAACCAGGACCTTACAAAAACCTCAAAAGTTTACAATGACTTCAGTAATTACTAGATAATTATCATGTTATTCACTTTAGAATACTGATCCAAAAAATTACTAATTCCTTTAGAAGGATGTAGTAACACATGAATAATTACTATTCAATATTTTACAAAACCCTCAAAAGCTTACAATGATTTCAGTCAATACTAGAGTTATCATGATCTTCACTTTAGAATACTGATCCAAATAATTAGTATTTCCTTCTGAAGAATTTGGTAATACTTGCGTCATTACTAGAGGGTTACCATGACCTTTACTTTAGAATGAATTATACATTATGTATTATTCATATTAATTATCAACCTGTATACAGTAGTTCTTAGTAGTTCTTGGGGAGGTATGAAAAAAATAATAGTTACTGATTAGCTAATAGTGAACTACCACATTCGACTAAGCACTATTACTTACTAATTCATTGTTAGTTACTAGCAGTTACTAGAGTGCTAATATTGCATTACTCATGTGTTCTTGTGTAGTTATTCATTAATGATTGAACAGTATTCTAAAGTGTTACCTAGACTTCTATTGTAAGAATGATTTTCTATATGTAAAAATTGGCCTGCAAATGGTTAATAAACTGAATGGGTCGTGCAGAAGAACATTGTTTTGGTTGTGCTTCGGATGCCTCTGGGCATGTGCGTGTAAATGTGGTTAGAAGCACTGATGTACTGAAGTCATCTGAGCAGTTAAGTCGTATGCTGTTGTTTTGATTAATTGGAAACAGTGATGTTTTTTAAGTTAATGACGCTACAAAAGTTCACAAGTTGTCAGCTCTGAACCTTTGTGGATAAAATGTAACCAAAACAAAGGCTCAAGAGATAACCAGTTTAGATAGTTGCAAGTTGAATATTTAGACAACTATAACGTTGTTAATTTAGCAACCCATTAGATTTATAATTTATATAGTTAAAAATCCTTAAAAATAAAATCTAGCACAGCACAACAACCCATAATGAAATTCCCCTTTACAAGCTAACGCTATATAATTAACTCACTCTGCTCTGTTAGAGAGCTTCATCTATTGGTTAAATAAAATATCTTACCTGTTGAGGGAGAAAGAATCCATCTCCGGGTCGGTTTTAAGTCCTTTAAGCCACCTCTAAAAACCCAAGCCAATGTTGATTCAGGTTTTATTATGGACTCAATTTTCGTGAAATCCATCCCAACAGATCCAAAATATAAACACTTATTATAGGCTTACTGTAGTGATTCAGAGTAGGAAAACAGTTTGGAAGATGTATGCGCTCATTATTATTATCTATATATATATATATATATATATATATATAATATTATATTATATATATATACTGTATATATATATATTCTGTCACACAGTGTACCTTTAAGTTGAATTTAAAGTGGAATATTCCTTAAAATTCTTAATATGGATTTATTTATTTATATTTATTCAGACTTGTTAGCGGGTTTGCTTCAGTTCATTTGGCACAAAAGAACAATTTGCCAAAGTGTCAAGGTTATGTTAAATGTAGATATATTAGATATGGACATTAGCAAGGAGATTTTACGGCATGAAAGCATATCCATGTCATTTAAAAGCAATGCACTTGTAAGGTTGAGACATTAATAAAAATATTTAATTGTTTTTGAAGAGACAGTGCTAATGTGGCCTGATTTATTGTCTCTGTGAGCTCCTGTTCTGGTGCTGAAGAATTTAGCAGCTACATCCTAATAGAAGTAATGAGAAATCCCTCTTGCTGACAAATCTATTAAAGCACCAATTTACTTTCTAGAGCTGCTGTAGGTGATATTTATGATGCAAATGTGCGAGGGGGAGACAGAGCTGACGACCAAGTCATTAACAGTAAATGTATCTGCATTTGCATTTTGAGTGTCTCAGTTTAAAGATGATTTTTAGACACCCTGAGCTTTTACCTCCTTTATATTCCCCCACAGGCTTGGTGGCAAGAATCCTTTTAATGACAACCTACCATAATGTAGGTTTGCTTCATGAGTGACAATGAGTTTAAAGGCAGTTTTCTCACTTAGACAGGCTGTTAAACGGCAGCTGTACTCAAGGACACTCATTTGCATATTATCACTTCACAGGTTTTTAAAAGAAAATATAAGCTATCTATATATATATATACACATTTACACAGTTTCCACATTGTGATGCATTAATTTGGTAATTAAACAGCAAGTGGGTGAATGAAATACACATTACAGCTATGCGGCATAAGAACTGAAATTCTGTGTATTTAGTATTTTTGAGAAAATTAAATTAGAGTCAGTGAACTCAGAATGAACAATGAGGAGTGAAAAAGACCCAATTCAACATCACCTTAATCCCCATGACAGCTAATAGGGTTAATTAAAATAAAAAAAAAACAGAGAACAAAGACTCACATACCCATTAGCTTTTCCAGCTAAGCTCGGAGAAATATTAGAAGAGCCTGAACTTATTCGTCCATAAATAAATAATGTTGAGGGCTGCTTATGAGGGCATCTGGCTCCCCAGCCCCATATTAGCACTCAAGGGGCTATGGATCCTGATAAAGCTCTATTCTGCCTCCAATATGACTGCATGGAAATGAAACTGTCCATTTAGGAAGGCATTGAGAAGATGGGGGACGGCTTAGCTGTGGTCTTAGATGTGTAATAATGTTCATTTCCTGTTACAATACATTTAATCTGTAAAGTAATTGTGTGATTTAACAAATAAAACTCAATAAAAAGGACAGATGGCTCTAATGCAGGGTCCAAGATTAACTTTTTGCTACACCTGCCAGTGGTGGGTGAATTGAGATAGTTTGTCATAAACGTTTTTATTTGCAATAATACTGTACTTTACATATACATGTGTGTGCGTGCATGTGTGTGTGTGTTCAATTCAATTCAATACACGTTTATTTGTGTAGCGCTTTTCACGATACAAATCGTTGCAAAGCAATTAACCTGTTTAGTGTTTATTCTGTATATTATTGTATATATCTAACAATAATAAATGTAACTCTTTCCAACATTAGTGCCAATAATATGTTTAATATCTTTGCAATAATATTTTAATTTTAAAATAAGCACTTATATTCCAAATAAGACAAAATGTGTGCATATTTTAACTGTTCAAATTGATTACTTAGCAAAAATAAATAAATTAAAGAAAAAATTTTTTTTCTTTATTCCCCTAAATAAATTTCAAACCTTTATTTGTTTAACTATTTTAAAGTAACCATTGGTGTCTTTTAATTTAAAAAAATAAAAGTAAAAATTTGGCCCTTTTGGTCTAAACTCGCTCTTTTTTATTTATTCGCTCATCTAAGCACATTTGGCACTTGGCAAGTGTTCATTTTGGAACCCACTTCTACCTTTTTCTTTCCTATGATATTAAATCTTTGCAGTGTTCCAGGTGCACCATTGCATGACCATGGAGACGTTACCCTGTTATGAGCAGTGCAAAGACTTATATATTAGATGCCAAGAATATTAGGCTATATGATAAGAAACAACAGCAACAGCGTTTAAAGGAGGTGGTGGAATGCATAAAGAGAAAAAATATGTTTACTCCAGCTATCAGCCTTTGTTTGGAATTATATTAATCAAGTTGTGAAAGTACGAGAGCTGTAATATGACCTAATTGACAGGTGCAGAAGCTTCATTAAATCTGAGTGAAAGCTTCAGAAGCAGCAATCAAACCAGAAGGCATCTGCTGTCATGATGAATGAATGTGCATCAGTTCTCTGCAGTGATATATATCAGTAGGACTTGTGAAATGCTGTAATTATGCATGGCCGATCAAAAGCAAGTCCATCCCTCTCTCGCACAAACACACATGCTGTCATGATTGTTGCATGAGTCTCTGAAGATGAGATTTGATCCTAAGTAACTGTGTTAGGCTGTTCTACATGCATTGGGCTTTCCAGCATATAAATGAAGGCCAGTGGAAACGCTGTTTGATTATTGATCATTCCCTTGTTTGTGAACAGAAGCAGAAAACTCTCACAGATTTACATAGACATTGAGCTTGTGCACCATTCAGAACCCAATTGAGAATGTCTATAATTCAAATGTGATTCAATTCTTGAGTTCAAATTCAGTCAGCAAACAGAATGCCATCTTATAGTTTGAATTGGAATTCAAACGATAGTAAAATCCTGTCATCATGTACTTACCCTCATGTCGTTCTCAAACATATGGATCTCTCTTTTCTGTGGAACACAAAAGACATTCTGAAGACTCTGCTGGCCCATGCAATTACAATGAATGAGAGCTGAAGCTTTCAAGCTTCAAAAAGGACATAAAAGCAGAGTAAAAACAGTCCACAGCAAGTCTTCTGAGGCCATATAGCGTTGTGTGATGATCAGACTGCAATTTAAGCAGCTTGTGCTCTTAAATGTTATTGCTGAAACCATTAAGCCTCGTTCAGACTGTCAGCCCAAATCCGATTTTGTGTATATCCGGATGGAATCGGATTTGAATAACTGACTGTCCACACTCTTTAATTTTTACTGAATGTGCACAGTTTGCAATACAGATGTTGTCTGACCGTCGCGGTTGTGCTGTAGTAGTAGGCTATTATTTTGTCGTGTGAGGCAGCGGCAGAAGCGCAGGAAGCTTGAATGTCTGGCTTTATTCCGTGCTAGTTCGTTGCCGTTCAGACTGTCAGCCCAAATCCGATTTGTGCAAATCCTTTTCGAGCTACATTCGTATGTGGTTTGGAATCCTATTCAAATCGCATTTCTGGAAATCCGTTTCAGTCTGAACGGTCAGATCGGATTTAGCATAGCTTTTTCACGTCCTCACGCCACGTAAAACGTAAACACGTCAGACGTTTTTGCAGAAAACATGCTGAACATCTTTGCAGAAACAAGCTTGTGTCGTTGCGAAGTGCAAGTCAAGCGAAAACAACCAGCCTATAATGTTAAAAATCCACCAACTAATTTTTTTATAAAACCAATAAATCATGAAGTCTCTCCAAAAGAGCTGTTTCAGATTCTCCCTCTGTTCAGGTCACTGAGGGGGGAAAGTCCTGCACATTTGTGACGCTCTCTGCCCTATTAGCATACACACAGCCCTGAGTGAGAAGCTGCGGTCCACCATTACTGGAGATATATACAATGTCAGCGCCAAAGAGGCTTTACAAGTGTTGTGTTTTGGGATGCACTAATGAACATAGGAGTCACCATAATCTCCCCCTATCTGAGCCGAGGACACTGTGGTTAAATTTCATTTTCGAAGGAAATATCCTGGAAAAAATCAGTATGGTCCCCTAAACCGTCCCCTTGGAATTATAAGGTTCTATCTGACATTTTTGTCAAAATTGAGTTATTCACATATTCTTATTCTGTGACAACTTATTTACATTAAGTGATTTAGTTTTTTTTAAAGTTTGGTACATTTTAGGACTTTTTATTTAGAAAACTAAAGGGTTCTATCTACTAAGTCTAACTCTAACTTGGTTCTATAAGGTTATATCTGTGAATCAGCCAATCAGCACTTCCAATGCAAGCAAGAGGACCAATCAGGATCAACGTTCTTTGTCATGTCGCCAGACTGATCCTTAACAGCAGGAAAGATTAAACATTAAACAACAATAATTATGTGCCTGCATAATCAATAAGTGCAATTGCCTTTATTCGACAAAGTGGCACTGTTTACAACATAATGATGAAGTGATTTTTCACTCATAATTAGCGCATGCATAAAACAAATAATCATCTGCAAAAATTGAACTGGCTTGAATGGCTTTACTGCAGAGCAATTACTGTAAATAATGAAATATAAGTGTCACTGTCGTTTGACGCTGGATGGTGAATAGTGATCAATGTTGTTTTTGAAGATGCTGAAAACAATAGTTTTGAGAATATATTGAGATCGTGAATATGAGCCAGATGCTGAATGTATACTGTGGAAATACGCTCTGACCACGGCAGTGATGGTAAAATCATCTGCTCAAATCGAACCCTTCTAAGTTTCAAAAGGTATAGTATGCTTATTTTATTTTATTTTATTATTATTATTATTTTTTTTTTATGTTCTTAAAATATCAGGAGAGTTTGCTATTGCAGCAATTAGAGATCTGCCCGTGCTGGATATAAGTCTGGGTCGCTAAAGACCCGAATATGTAATGATTGGCGAAATATTCATGCAGTTTAAAGTCTTAAAATGTCTTAAATTTTATAACATTAAGCCTTCAAATAGTCAACAATTTAAATGATGGGGTCTTACAACAATAAACGTCAGCATGTTATCTCGGCCATACTGATTTAAAGAGAATGTCATTTTCCCTGTCCCGCTTTCTGTGGAATAAAGTCCTGGTCAGATGGATTAGAGCAGGGTTCCTCAAATCTTTCCCTGGAGGGTTAATCTGCTGCAGAGTTTAGCTCCAACCCTGATCAAACTCACCTACCTGTGACTCTCTAATGATCTTGAAGACTCTGATTAGCATGCTCAGGTGTGTTTGATTAGGGTTAGAGCTAAACTCTTGAGGATCCCTGGATTAGAGTAACGTTAGCTGCCTTAACTGTTCCCTCAATAATGTGTTTAATTACCTATTATAATCCTAGCTAAAATTAACATTAGCACTGAACAAAATATTTAGTATTGCCCTTTGTGCCTAACTTAACCAAGAAAAAAAATATTTATAAATGTGATAAAGAAAGCATTACATTTACCTTTCTTATACATGTTGACACATTGTTACAACACTAATTTTATGTTTCAAAACAAATTATAAAAAAAAATATATTTGTATTTCTTGAAAATGGTTGCTTCAATTAATGTTTTGCAAGATAGAACCTTATTATTCCAAGCGGAAAATTATTTTTTTTAATTCGAAGGTTCTATCTGCATTTGACTTGTTCCAAAAATCCCCTTTTAAAAATTTGAGAGGATTCGTGCGGAACATCAGCTCCAGACAAAGTAAGTATCATGCGTTTGTTTTCCAAATTGCCTTTCTGAAATAGCTTTTTGGCACTCTGTAAGGCTAATTGCTAAATCTATCATTGTCTCTGCCTGTTTTCACTGATGCTGCCTTCAAGTGCTACCAGAATGATCGTGAATAGGAATGTGGTGGTTAAAAGTTGCATATGAAAGCAATTTGAGTCGATTGCTTGAAGTTGTCGAGCTCATAATCAGAAGTGGGACTTATAAAGTTTGTGATAGCATGAGACCAGCTATGTTGTTATTTTTATCCCGCCGTGCTCCCCATCTGTGTAATTCATAAACGCGAATTTATTATGCACAGTATGATGACTGTCTTTGAAACAGAGTATGTTTTCTGTAAAGATAACAGGCTTGTACTAATAGTGGAATGATTATTTGCAAAGGCTAGCACTGCTAATGCCAGAGCTTGAGCTCTTGAAACTCCGCCCTCTTCTCCGGGAGCAACAGCTCATTTACATTTAATGCAACACACTCAAAATCAGAGATTGAGGTCTCTGCAGAGCAAAAGTGGGTGTTTCTGAATTGCTAGGCATTTTCAAGCTGCTGGGTGTTTCTAAATCATGCAATCAAAATGATCCCCCTGACCTAACCCCACCCCTAAACCTACCGTCACTATGACGTCAGCCAATCAAGTAACATGGTCAAAAAACGCCCCGATCTGGTAACTCCCATTACTTTGCTGCAGAGACCTATACTTGCAAAATCAAGCCTTTGGGCTCATACCCTAAAAGTGGAAATTTTAACAAGCTATAAAAATGTATCTCATGCATTCATGACCTCTAGACCGGACTATTGCAATGCACTGTTAGCTGGTTGTCCTGCATCTTCAATAAACAAGCTACAGATAGTCCAAAATGCAGTGGCTAGAGTCCTTACCAGGTCAAGAAAATGTGATCATATTACCCCAATTTTACGGCCTCTGCACTGGCTACCTCTTAAGTTCCGTATCAGTTACAAAATATTATTACTTGCCTATAAGGCCCTAAATGGTTTATCTCCTGCGTGCCTAACTTCTATCTCGCTACAATCCATCACTCTCCCTAAGGTCGCAAAACTCTTGGTGAAGACTCTTGGTAGTTCGTAGGATAGCAAAGTCTACTAAAGGAGGTAGAGCTTTTTCACATGTGGCTCCCAAACTCTGGAATAGCCTTCCTGATAACGTTCGGGGTTCAGACACACTCTCTCTGTTTAAATCTAGATTAAAGACAAATCTCTTTAGCCAAGCATTCACATAATGCATCATAATCTTGTACTGCAGTTATATCATTATTATTCTTTAGCATGGGTTGAACAAATCATTTTTACTTGAATGGTACAGCAGCTACGCTAATTATGTCTCTATTTGTTTCTCTGTTTTTGCCGCGGGATTAACATCCCATAGTAACTAGGGATTACACAAGCTTCAGTCTGGATCCAACCCTTAAAAGATCTGAGATGACCGAACACCTGAGAAGAGATGATGCCAACCCCTCAGAGGATGCCAACCCTCAGACAATATACAGAATTACCAAATTTTGCCATAAATTAAATATATTAAGTTTCCACAATATATAAATATATTGTAGAGACTTAATTTCCTGTAAAGCTGCTTTGCAACGATTTGAATAGTAAAAAGCGCTAAACAAATAAACTGGGGTATTTTGAGCTAAAACTTCACAAATATGCTCTGGGGACATCAGAGACTTATTTTACATCTTGTAGAAAGGGGCATAATAGGTCCCCTTTAAAAAATCACTACAGTAATGTTTGGAACTATATGCGTGTCTTGACAGAATTTACATTTTTGGGTAAACTAGTATAATAAAAAAAATTAATGAAATTCAAAGAAATTCCTGTAACTAAGTGTAATTTTAAATTATGTACTGTATGTACACCATTTTCAAGTTTGGGGTCGGTAAGATTATGTTTTCGAAAAGGTCCCCAATACTCACCAAGACTGCATTTATTTGATAAAAATCAGTTTAAAAAGTAACTGAAATATTGTTGCAAATAAAAACATTTTAAAATGTAATTTATTTCTGTGGTGTCAAAGCACCATTATTCCAGTCTTCAGTGTCACATGAACCTTCAGAAATCATTATAATATATGATTTGCTGTGCAAAAACATTTTCTTATCATTATCAATGTTGAAAACAGTTGTGCTGTTTAATATTTTTGTGGAAATTGTCATACATTCGCTGAAAAAAAAAATGGTGTTGAAACAATTTCACTCAGAAATTTCACTCAACTTGTAAATGACAAAGAAACTGCAAGTAAATGTGAAATTTTAAAGTGGAAATATTTTCCTGAAGAAATTGTATTTTCTTGTGAAACATACTCCAATCTTTGTTTTATTTACAACTTTGAAAATAATTTTTACAGTGTTGATATTGGGATTCTTTGATGAACAGAAAGTTCAAAAGAACAGCATTTATTTGAAATCAAAATCTTTTGTATCATTATAAATGTCTTAACCGTCGTTGTCACACACAAAAAAAAGTGCATTTTATCCAAGTATTCTTGTCATTCCGGTTGAACAACCTGTGAGACATGGGCAGCATTAATTCTTAAAATACTAATTTTTGCCCACAAAAAAACAGTCTGACAATGGCTAAGACAGACTTTAAGAATTACCGCAAATCATTTTAAATGAAAAACCTCCGGATTCTAGATGAAGTGAAACAGATTGAGTATCTTGGAGCAACTCATCCAGTATGAGGGGTGATAAAATCATATGGCATTTGAGCTCTGCTTAATGGCTGAGTACATGAACCCCAAAGATCTATATTAAAATCAAGCTTGGGTTTGGATTGTTGCGATGGGGATCTCAGTCAAACACTGTGCTTTTGTTTCCATGCCAGATAAACTCTGTATTTGTTTCTGCAGATAACATCAGACAGGAAAGAAAAGGAAATTATAGCAAGTCATCTCAAAAACAAGAACAATGGCCCCCAAAATATTTTGCTTCTGCACGTTCGCATTGTGTTTTCAGAGCGTGTCGTCTTCCCCAGAGCGGGAGGGTTTAGAGGATGAATGTCCTGAAACAATCCTTGATGATGAGGGTGTGAAGCAGGCGAGAGGCTCATCAAGTCTACAGGGAGTCTCGTGTCCAGAAATCCCTGCAGGGGTCTCGGTTTCCTGCTCGTGTTGTTCAACACTGTCTGGCCCAGTGGGCTGCGGTGGTCTGCGAGGATGTCCTGCATCAATCTAAAAGCTGTCGGCCCAGCTGACCTCATCGCACCACAGGAGAGACAGATCCCGGACCTCTTTATCTGTGGCCATGCTCTGGGTGTTTTCTTCCTGTTGTATCTGTTACTCTACACATCACTCTAGTAAGGTAATGACAGAATCATCTGAGGAAAGAGAAAGTGGCACACAGGAAATTAATAGTGGGGGAATGTATCCAGACCTGGGCGGACATGGAGTGAAACAGCTGAGCGTATAACTCATATAGTCAATATGATATCAAAATCCACACTATTAACTTTGTTATTACACATTCCTGGTCTTGTGCACAAGTGATCAGTACATGTTGATCAAAAGAAAAACGTGTGCCTTTGTAATTGTTCGTCAAAATTTATCTAAATTGACTTTCTTAATGGCTGACATTGCTAAAACATAAAAATAATGTTAATGTTAATAGCAGTGCTCCTCAACCTTTTGATCTCAAGGCCCTTCATTGTCAAATATGATATGAAAAGCCATAAAGATACTTCCACTCTGATCTTGCAAGAAAAACGTAACTATTTTATGAGGTAGTGCTTTCATATGTATTTGTATGATGTGAATCATAAGCAAAATGTACAATATTTAGGGGGAGTAAGCATAAAGGCCCAACATAAACGTAACCATCACTGGGGCATGCATGAGCAAATCATATGAAAATGTACAAATTCATACAAATTAGCCACCAATTTGCCAAAACATAAAATAGTAGAAATTATTCAATAATATAATTACAAATTAATAAAATAATTAAATTCCATTATTCCAGATGTTTACATTACTAAACTTTCTACTGCATTTAAACTTTTTAGTACCAGTATTTTATTATTATTATACACAAATATATTATTTTCTCAGCTATTTCTACCCAATAAAATATTTTAGAGCTTGATATAACTACAAAAAGTTACATTCATTAGAAAATTCACTTTATAATCACTTCAAATGACCGTGAGAACCCTGGTTTATTAAAAAAAAAAAAAAAAAAAAAAACAGTTGCTGAACTGACTACAAAAAGAAATATGATTTCAGCTTGCATCTTGATTGTTGTTGTGTTTTTTTCTTTCTTATATTAATGCTATTGTATTACTTAGTATTATTTTTAATTGTTTTAAGCTATCTTGCGGCCCTTGGAAGTATGCTGATGCCCCCTAGTGGGGCCCGGCCCTCTGGTGGAGAATCACTGATTTAAAGGGATAGTTCATGCAAAATTACAATTTTGTCATCATTTACTCACCCTTTAGAGCAGGATGGGCCAGGCCACTTTCCTTCAGAGTTTAGCTCCAACCCTAATCAAACACACCTGAACCAGCTAATCATTGTCTGGCTACAGGCAGGTGAGTTTTATCAGGGTGGATCAAATCTCTGCAGGAAAGTGGCCTGGAAGGGCCAAGTTTGCCCATCACTGCTTTAGAGCATTGGTCTCAAACTCAATTCCCGGAGGGCCACAGCTCTGCACTGTTAACTCCGACCCAAATCAAACACACCTGATCCAGTTAATCAAGGTCTTCAGGATTACTAGAAACTTCCAAGCAGGTGTGATTTGGAGCTGGTTGGAGCTAAACTCTACAGAGCTGTGGCGCTCCAGGAACTGAGTTTGAGACCACTGCTTTAGAGTGACATGAGGATGAGTAAATGCTGTATTTTTATTTTGGGGTGAACTATTAATTCAAGCAGTATCACACTAGCAAAAATATTGTGATTTGTTTCTACTATATGATCAAGGACAAGAATTTAACTGAAGAATTTACTATATGTTTCAGACAAAGTTTGGCCAATTAGCTTCTGTGTATTTCTTTGCTGCAAGAGAAATTAATTCCCAAAATAATCAATGATGTCTAACTTTTTAACAAAGATTTTAGCAATAACAAATAAAAAAAGATTTGAAAAAGAAGCATTACCATTGGTAATTAGTCCAGTTGCTCTTGACCTTCAGCCTCCATGACAAAGTCACCATCTCATTTCCCAGCAGGAAGAAACTAATAAATAAGGCCAAAAATTCCCTCTCTGCAATCGACTGCAACTTGCATTCATGTCTGACTTCATTTTTATGTGCAACACCCACTTTACCAATCATTACCCAGTGGATGAAATCAAGTCCTGATAATTTTTCTCATGTTGAAAATCTGTTCTAAGTTTCATGTTATCGTCCGTGACAGGTGAAAAATATTAAATAAAGCAAAAAGAGAAATGCAAATGCGTTGCACAAAGCATAGCAAGTAAACTTTTCACATGGCACACAATACAGTCTAATCCAAGATCTCAAAAGCATGCCTTCAAATAACCTTTAGAAAACAGCCAGCCTCCCAGTAATTGGGACTCATCTCCACAAAGCTGTAAATACACAGTTGCTCGCGATCTTTTTGATAATCTGCGGCTGTAAACAGCATCATACTGGTGACCTTTAGCAGGGTTTGTTGCATGCATGTTAAACCCAAAGTCCTCTTCCTCTCACTCTGATGCTCCTATGCTTGGCTCTGAATAGTGGCCCTCTATGTCTAGCCTTGGAGGAATCAATTACTATTGATTTTTTTACAAAGTTCTGTTCACTCTCCAGGGCCGAGTCAGAGAAAGGGGACAAAGGGGATGAAAACCACTGGTGAATTACTAAAGTAACCTGCTTTACTGTGGGAGAGAGAAATTATTGAGTGCAAATAAGATGAGCACAGTACGACGGACCAGGTGAATGCACGTAAATGACGCCATCTGCACCACTTAAAACCTCTAGTCGTATTGGAGTGGAGCTAAACCATAGGTTCCTCCACACGGCTGCTGTCTACCTCTCTTTATTGAGCCACCATGGGAAGAGATCCAGATGTCTGACTTCTTGTACGATTGAGAAACCAACGGGAACAGCAGCAGTGTGCAAGCATACTAAAAAGAGCTGTAGTTCTCAACTCACAACAACACAGGCTAGTTAAAGGGATAGTTCACCCCAAAAATAATAATTCTGACATTTATGTCGTTCCAAACTTCTATGAATTTCTGCCTTCTGTAGAACACAAAACAGAAGTTACGCAGAATGCTCACACTGCCCTTTTCCATAATGGAAGTTAAGACCCTGTATCTCTTGTTTCTTGTTTATACTTTTGCATATGTAAACTTTGTGCATCCTAAGGCTATCACATATACATCATATTCATTATATCATTATCATGGATGAAAGAAATCACAATAACAATATAGTGGAGAAAAATATTGCTATCAGTCAAATTAATCTCTACACATGCTGGGTTATTTCTGTAAACACGTTGTTGGGTTAATTGTGCTGGGTCATAATTCTGGGTTGTTTGAGGTACTCTAAACACACAGTTGGGTTGCTCATGCTGGGTCAAATGGACTGCAAGGGGTTCTTTCACCACTGAACACTTGGGTTGGGTTATTTTGACCCAACCGGTTTGTTTATTTTCCCTCTTCATCAAATTTTCTGGATTCATCACTTGTCTAGTCGTCAGACGGTCACACAACTCGCAGCAAGCAGGATTATAAGGTAAAATAATATGATGATGTGATTATTTACCTCTATTTGAGCACACTGATTTCAAGGTTAATGTGATATTTGATCTGTCGCTGTGCGGGTTAACGTTAGCGTTATTCTGTGAATGAAGTAGCCGCTTACATTTTTAGTTGACAAAAAAGGCCTCAACAATCTTTTTATAGTTATATAAAAGTTGTGTGTGTGTATATATGTATATATATATATATATATATATATATATATGTGTGTGTGTGTGTGTATGTGTGTGCGCGCGCGTGCAAAGTTTTATATACTTATTTTAACGCCTCATGGAAAAGGCATATCGTTAGGTCAGAAATACAGGGATAAGTGCAGTTAATTACTGTCTGTGTAACATTTCTGTATGGGTTTGTAATGTTTTGTCAGAATTAGATTATTTCGTACTAAAATTGATGTAAAATTGTCTGCAACGTACCGAATCCAACAATAACTTCCATTTTCACGCTCTTTTTTCCTCTGGTTACGTTAGCTGCATAGCTACCCTTAAAGTTAAACCACGATATTACACGGTATGTAATATTATTCTTAAATGGTATGTAATATTATTCCTAAATATTGTTACTTAAATGTAATGCTGTGTTAGCTACAGTATGTAAAGTGACTTAATCTCTCATGATCTTTGAGGTCCTTTTACTCTTCCTCTGTTTTAGTGAATGCTTGTGTTGCTTTAATCAGGACACAAGAGGTTTATCCAGGTTAACAGTAAGTTAGAGAGGCCATGTAAAGTGCTCTTTATATGTTACTGTTAGAAATAATAATTTGTATTTGAGATTGGTGAATAATAGGCAGATCACTGAATTTCCAGGCTAGCATACTGTATGGTTTTGCTAGCTTTTAACCCAGTTTTTCATCCTTATTTTACAGAATCTGTTTTGCCTCCCAAATTTTTTTTTAGAAATGGTGGATTCACAGCAATGGGTCTACAAGCATCCCAGAAATCTTGAAGGAGTTCCCCAGGCTTCTAGGAAAACTTGGCATGGTAAGAAATAATTTTGATTTTATGGTTTCGTTTACAGAAATTTGAAATGGTTAAATTGTTAGTGGGGTTGTGCAGATAGACGATAGTATAGTGTATTGACGATAGTCAGAAATATCGCTGAGAACTGATGTCTTTGTCGATAGTCAAGGCGATATTATAGGGGCTGCCCCACATCTTTTAAATTTGAGCACATTGTTTTCTGTGAGTGTACACAGCAGCAGCACCTCTGCCAACATCACTAACATTTACATATTCCTAATAAATTACATTATGTTTGTCTCAGGAAGTCATCAATGTAGGTTGATTAAGTCACACTTCAGCCATGCTATTGTCACATGGTCTGCCTGTGTCATTTGTTTCTGATCCAATCTATTTAAATCCAATCCAATCCAAGCTAATTAAAGAAATGAAGGCATTTTCACAGGAAAAGTGTTTCAATGTGTCGTTTTGATTGTGAGATCAGTTTTTCAGCTTGCACTGTATTACTCTTATGGTTTAGATAAGTAAGTAAGTATATAAGTCGTGACGTATTGTCAAGTATGGTGACCTATATATATATATATTGGGGGCTTTAAATACCCCATAATTTATGCCATGTTGGTTGGATGAAATTTAGGTAGACAACCAAGAAGTGCCAGTAAGCAGAAAGAAACCTAAATCAGTAACACGATAAATATTTTGTTTGAGCAACCTTTACCAGACCCAGTTCTCAGGAAAACCCTAATGGTTTGGCTTATTTCCATAAAATACACTTAATCGCTATTTATTTAAGTCAACTTAAATGTTACAACTTGTAAAAATGTAAGTTATGTTGCAAGACTAAGTGTTGTGTAATTAACAGGTGGGGACCAACATGGTGATGCATTCCTGCACATTCTGTGCCTTGGTGACGAGACAACGACATCGACATCCCACACCTTCGCCATTGTTTCAGGCCATGCCATTGAAACGGACTTGTTGCTTGAGGCTGTTTATCTTTTTCAAGTCCTTTTTTGTGCTTGATGTTAGCTACACTAACATCTTCCTTCCTGGGAACTTCTCCAGCATGCAGTATATCATATGGATGGACATGAGTCTTCATGTGTGAAGTAGTTAAGGGCAACAGTTTTTTCTGGCCACTTATAACATTTTAATTTTTTGTCACATGTATTGTCTGTTGTAGTTCTCTTTGTTTGGCTTAGTTTTAATGGCACAATGTTTGGACTGATTCTCATGTGGCAATAACCAGTTTCATAGTTATGATGCTGCAATGTTGACAAAGAATAGGAATCTACAGTACCTAGTTTACAAAGTTTTGTGTTTTAAAGAGACTGATCTACAAAAACCGTTGTTTTATTTGTGTTTGTAGGGGTGGGATGTAATGTGTAACAGTAGCACCCATTCAAAAATTGTTTTAAAAAGAAATATGAAAACTCATTAAATTGATATTTACAGTTGCATTTTTGCTTTTGTGTAATTGTATTACAGAAAAATAATAATTTTGCATTCCTTTGTGATTGTTATTTATTATTATTGGTAATATTGGTAAATATAAAGGTAGCAAGGCAATGAGACAACATATAACCCAATGTTTGGGTAATGTTTAACCCAGCAACACAGTTAACCTGATCCACTGTTAAATAAACAACCCAGCATTCTGCGTCAAATGGTTAAACCCAGCACTTGGGTCAAAACAATCCAGCACATGTTCTGTCCCATAGTTACCCAGCGGCTATTTTAATGCTGGGTTATTTTTTTCTACCTAACCGCTGGGTTGAGCTCGTTTCCTGTGAAACTTCTCAACAACGCAGCTGCTGAGAGCACGGGCTTTTTAAGTCGACAGGAGCTACCGATTTGATGCACTCTTTCGGGGAAACAGAGGTTTGTATACGTTTTATTTATAAAGTCTTTAATGTGGTGTAAATTATATTATTTTACGCAACGTAAGGACGAGATGTCAGTCAGCTGCGGTCGTTTCGCGCTGGACACGCCTTTGCATTGCATAACATAAATAGGTTTTATTCGTTATAATACTGAGTGTAATTAATTTGATGTTAGTTCTCTAATCTCAGTACTGTTTGTTTTTGGAGTCAGTCACACCATCTCTCAGCTAGGAGTGAAACGCGAGGCCGCGGTCTAAAGATCGCAGTTCCCCCGCGAACAGCAGCCCTCCTGGCTCAGATTTCGGCGGCACACCGGCACGAGAATTAGCACTATTTCGGTAAAAAGTGATTATAGAGAACGGTTAAATACACTTGAATTAAAATGCTATTTCTATATGCCTTTTTTATTACTAAAATGCTTGTTAAACGAGTTTAAATGTATGTAATATTGTAAACTATGCTGTATTCACCCAAATAAATTCAGTTTGTCTTGTATTATGTCCTGTATTTTGTCCATGGGCGTTCTTGCTTAATAATAAATGTTCATCGTTTGATTATTGCTGTTGCCCATAGTAATTCTGTGTGATTTTTTTTATTTTATTTTTTATTTATTTTTTATTTTATTATTATTTTTTTTTAATATCCAGCCCATTTTAAGCCAGCAATATACTTTTTAAACAATATATTAAACTCAGCATGGTGGGTAAAAAAGTTTAACCCAACCAGCTGGGTCAAAATAACCCAGCATGTGTTCTGTCCAATATTTACCCAGTGCTAGGTTGCCAAATAACCCAAGTTGGGTTGTTTTTAACCCAGCATTTTTTAGTGTACACTAAAAAAATGCTGGGTTAAATACAACCCAGCACTGGGTAAAATATGGACAAAGCCAGCAATTGGGTTGTTTTGACCCAGCAGTTGGATTACTTTTAAACATTTAATCCAACTGTTGGTTGAAAACAAACCAATCGTTGGGTTTGTCCATATTTAATCCAGCATTTTTTAGAGTGACTATTTATTTATTTATTTGTAATTTTTTTGTGGGTAGAGGAAACTCACTTTTGGTTTCTATGTGCCAGTATAGTAGCAATATACTGGCTGTATCTAAATATGCATTCTTCTTTACTTAATACTAAATTTACATAATTTAGATAAATACTAAACGGTGCATAATGAAACTTCTGAGAGATCATAGACAGTTTTCATTGCATGTACTGCATTAAGAAAATCAGTTAATATAAAGATTTTTTCATATAAACTATTAACAAAATTATAATTTTAGTAGTATTTTCATGTTGTGACCACAAGGGTTTGAAACATTTATGACGTGTCCATGTGCACTTACTAGACTGCAGGGTTGGCAGGTCTGCAAAACAAAACTAGCCCAATCACATTTTTTCCATGGTTAACCCCTCTGTTGGGGGTCTGCTCCATCAAAACCGCATTCCGGCTCGGGGAGGAAAGAGGAGGTATTTGGGGGTGGGACTTGGCAACCCTGCCTGACTGTCATTCTAGTGTTTAATGTTGAGCAGGACTGTAGTCTTGTAGCCTCAGATGGACTGGACTAGGAAGAATGGCTTGAAAAATACTGTATAAATTGTATAGTCCACTTTTATAATACAATTACAGACATTTTTGAAGCTCAACAGCACACTGCTGTTTTTCATAACAGAAAAAGAACAGTAAAAAGAAACTCATACAGGTCTGGAATGACATGACTGAGTAAATGATGACAGAATTGCCATATCTTTTCATGAACGGACCCTTTATCCATGGTTCTCTAGATAATTTAACAGCTATTATTGTTGGTCATATTGAAACAATTCTCAGTTTTCCTGTTCCTCTAATGAGACCAATGCATTATCTTTCTTAGCGCAGTTGCAGTTAGAGGTCAGCGTGCGCACAAAGGGCCCTCTGTTGATCGGTATTCAACACATTTTTCATCGTCCCTCTGCCCTTGACTAGAGGCGCGGCGTAAAATGAAAAATTTGCATCTCAAAGGTAAATAAGCATAATTTGACGGTCTTATTTTCACTGAGGTTAGATGTGAAACAGTTGGGAACATTTAGGAGCTTTTTGAAAGGTTTGTTCCCTACATCTCGCATCTAGCTACAGCTATCCTGATCATGTTAAATGTGCAATTAAACCAACAGTCAGGTAAGTGTGTACTCACTCCACAAAGGAAGGAAAGGAACTAATGCGCAAGTCTTACTAGGCAGATTTAAGGCTTCCTGTCTCAGGGCTTGTGGGATGCGGACTGATGCCGCAGACATTGAAGCGCTGCAGGGGAGTAGAGGAAGTGACAGATGATTTCACCTCACGGGCTGAGCTCTAATGGCCTGTGAATGACTCTCACAATCCCCACTACTAACTGTCATAATTAGCCAACACAATCGGGCTGAATGGCGATGAACACAGTCTTCATCTGGCCTGTAAAGACTTTGGAGCGCTGATCAGACTGCAGATCGAGCAGGGGAGGGGTAGATGTCCGGGGCAGTGAGAGAGGAGACAGTATTAGAATGTGATCATAAACAGCTGGGTGGGATTCGCAGTGATGCAGTGGACTCAAATGTTGTGAGATGCCTACCTGGTATGAGTGGTGAAGGTTTAGCTGGTAAAGCTTTGTTGGAAGCTCCACATTAGCTCCTGCTGGTCGATGTTGTAACTACACCATCTGGGGCCAAAAAGTAACTTTTTCCACTGATGGTAGAAAAAAAGTAGCTGCATTCTGATGAAATACCCTTATGAAGAATAATGTTTTTATTGTAGTCAAAGTGTAGTAACCATGTTTTTTTGTTGGCGTATTAATTACCAATTGTATAACCACAGTTTTACTATAATATAAATAATGGTTAGTGTAGCAGAATCATGGCTAATTTGTTGTTACCATGGTTTTTTGGTTTTATTTGTAGTAAAATCATGGTTAATTTTAGTATGGGTAATTTTGTTAAGAAACTATTTTTTTTTTCTTTTCTTTTCACCTTGAGGTATCAGTTCTGAAGTTACACTGACTTCTAACGAGGCAAATGGCATCTGTTTCTTTCCCACACTCCACCCCGAACGTCTGTTCTGAGAGTTTGGTGAGCGGGTACGAAATACCGCCAAAAGGCGAACTGCTTTACGGCAGCAACAAACACACATGCAGCGGTCCACTGTAATCATGACATTGATATATACGACAGTGAATTTAGGGAAATAGGGGGCTTTAAAAACACAAAAATAGGCTAAACTATATATATATATATATATATAAAAAATACAATTCTGATTAAATTCAATTATTTTATTAAATGAAAAGTTTCTGCGTCAGTCGACCAGTTTTGCACTGTGGCTCAAGTCACATCTTGTTCATATAAAAGCATAAATATAGATCACATATATTTTAGTAGGCCTACAGCTAAGAAGTTCCTGTTCCAAACATGATAGGACATTTTTTTTAACTGGGTTATGGCAATTTTGTTTAAATTATGTTGATTATTCTAATAACACTGGAAATAACACTATTTTATTTTTAAAATGTTTTTTTTTTTTCCTTCTTCTGTGGGCCCAGTCTACCATGTCTAGAGTATTGGATGTTTGATTGTACCAATATTGTCTAAAAATTTTGTGCTACTAAACAGCTCGCTGGGTTTACAGATGCAGCCACTTATATAGGAGATTCCAAATCTCAAACTAACAATTAACAGAAAAGCTATTAACAATGGCAAAACATAAAATGCCAAAACATAAAATGCCACAAAGAAAGAAATATTATTAATCAGGTTCCTCCAATCTGTAAATCATCTATGGATTAAACGGTGCAAAGAGCACTTTAGGTGAGCCTCTTTTTAGACTGTGTAAATGAATATTGCAGATGTTAAATGTTCAGGAATGCATTTGGACTCAACACCCAGGGCACTTGCCAGTCCTCAAAAATAGCTGCTAATGATAACAACATTCTGAAGAACTGGGCTGTTCACTAACACAAATGGCTGTCAGAATCTGTAATGAAGAGGGAGAAAAAGGAACGAGATGCTGATGATGCTGTATTTAAAAAAAAAAGCAAACAAAAAAGACTGGAAAAGAGAGAAAGCCATTTGAAATGTAGCACATGGTAATGTATTAGGTCTGCCGGTGCCTCTGAACACCTTGCCGACGCAGTTTGCTTAGAGACAGCTTTCACCTCTGCTGAGCAACGTGAAAACTGGGTGAAGTTAAGCTAAAAGCAAACAATAAATATTGTAGTTGTCCCTGGAGGCTTGAGATGCTGAGGGAGGGATAAGCCCTCAAAAAAATGTTTGTTCGGGTTGAAGTGTAGCCTATATCGAGGCTTCAAATGAAATAATAGCCTTGCTTTCTCTGCAGTGCAAAAACATTTTGGCCGCTATTCAAGCAATCACACAGAACAACATGAGCTTTTCTTAGAAAGAGGGATTACACGTGAACATCCACCTGCCATGTGAAACATTTTAAACACTGTTTACATTCACTTAAGGGATAATTCTGTCATTATTAACTTCCAAACCTGTGTGACTTTAATTTTTCTGTTTGTTGGTAATCAAACAGTTTTGGTTCCTACTGACAAAAAATACAATGTCAACAGGAACCAAAACTGTCTGGTTACCAATATTCTTCAAAATATCTTATTTTGTGTTCTACAGATAAATGAAAAGACATACAGGTTTGGATTTTCATTTTTGAGTTGATTACCCCTTGAAGACATGACTTGTGTTTACATGAATCTCTCACTCAAACTACAATGATTCCATTAGTACGCACTTTCATTATGAGCACCTTCATTTATAAAACAAATTTAGTCAATTGCCAAGGGCCTGAAGTCCTCCAAAGGGAGTCTAGAATTGCCTGTTTTTCCCCAATATGAAATATTCTGGATCGCTGCATATTTTTAAAAGCATGGTGGAAAGCCCCACCTTGTGGTCAACATTGGATATTACACCGCTTGCTGCAAAGAAAAGTTCAAACCCAAGCTAAACAAATAAAATGAATCAAAATAATTATTTTGAGGACAAATTTGAGGTTAGACCTCTAATGCAGGTCTATTTTTTTAATCATAATTCAACCGCCAACTTACATTGGGGAGACAATGTTATGAATACAAATGATTCTTCAAAGAAATGCATTCTTTAAAATAATAATAAAAAAAACAAACATTCAAAAAAGAAAAAAAAGTGCATACACATAAAACATACAAATAAATTAACAAAAAGCATTTGACTCAGTCTCATGCAACCAAACATTTACGTGGTTTTCGATTTTTCTAACCAAATATTATTTTCCTCTTTTGGTTGACCTAGACTGTTGTTCATATAATAAAATGACAGCCCAGTTATTAGCCCACCAAAGCAGGTACCAGTTCATGAACAAATATATGAAAACTGCTCTGGGCCAAGAGAAATCATTCAAGTCCAGTGTGTAAACCAAGAGCACGCATATTATACCATAAGACTGATACAGCTTCATTATAATGATAAAATCATCTGTCCTATCCAAACGCTTGATAAGACCATGTCATATTAGCACTTGAGCCATTGAAAACATCCCATATGCAGTAAGACTATAGAGAGGGTAATAGCACTTCTCTGAATTCATGGTCCGAGAACTTCACAACTTAAAACATGGAATGACGTGAAAAACAAAGTGAATGTATTGTTTAGTGTATCAGCATTGCAAGCGATGCAGGACTTGTGTGCACTGATTGAATGCTGACGATAAAGTTACATAGCTGATATAAGATACAACATTCCCTACATACTACATGTGAAAGCATGAGCAGACCACATCAAGCCAGCAAAATGTGAAAAACCAAAACAGGCTGTGACTATAAAAATATAAAAAATTAATTTATCACATGGAAACAGGGAGGTCTTACCCTAAAGAACAGCTTATGAATTAAAATAATAGTTTTAATAATAAAAAAAGATAGGAAAATAGCATGAAAATACAATGCCAATTGCTAATTCTGGAATACATATGATTAAAGCTAATAATTTATGTCCTCATAATTACAATATTTAAAGTTGGACAAGTGTGCAAAAAAGCAAGAAAATGGAAACAACTCATGCTCTGTTTTCTTATAAATAAAATCCAAAAACAAATATCAGACATTAATAACCAGACTCGTCTTGTTTAGCAACAGTTACTTGCATAGTTAAGTGCATGCGTTAATGTAATCATGCAATACTGCTTTTTACAAATACTTTTTCAGTGCACACACAATATGGGCCTGTCGCAAAAAATAAGAAGCGTGCTACACATTAGGTTCATTGCTAAATTATCTATTTTAAGATAAAGTGTGCTGAAAGAGATGGGTTTCTGAGACCGAAGAGCAGCATGAAAATGAGAACGGTTCAACAGTGGCGTCAGCAGCGCTTGGATTAATGTTTTAATTACAGGGAAGCAAGCTGAACAGCGGCCGACGTAATGACACTATTATGCAAATGTAACAATAATGACTTGTTTAACCTTACATTTCTCCTGTCATACATAACATTTTGAATTATTCCAAATGAACTTGTCTAAACTAAATCGAGAAGAAAATATATTTAGGTGAAGTCGATGGTGTTGACAAGTACACAAAATAAACAAAGGCCTTTCTGCAGAGCCATTTCAATTGGATATTAAATCACAAACTCTTGCCACAAAAAAAAATATTATATATAATATGAAACCCATTATTGTGGTGAGCCATTACAGTCCTGAAAATAATTTTGATTTACATTGATTAAATGTTTATCACTATTGCATATGCACAGTATTGATATTTAAAATAATTTGTTTCTAAAACAGTAACATTAAGTTGAACATGTTTCCCAAATACATAAGGTCATATATCGGTTCTCCTACAAAGTGTTGAAAACTATTGCACTGGTTGTCCACAGATAAGTATGGGAGATAAAAACCATCACGCAAGGGTTTAACCCCAGCTCGGAGCATGCCAAATGAAAACCGCATATATGTTGGCATTGGACTTGGCGGGCGTGAAATGGTTCAAGTATGATTGTGTGGCTTTTAAACTTTCATTGAAAAAACAAAGATATACAAAAAAAAAGTCATGCAGGGCTTACACTGCCTCCATTAATATCCAGATAAGGAGATCTCACAGCGTTTTGCTGGAATAAACTAAATATTGTGAGTTTAAAGATTGTCCTCCACTAATGTACCATTCGAAAGATCACATTCATTCAGCAACAATTCAGCTATCGGCCTGTAGTTGGCATTGTTGCGCATATTTCTAAGGGCAGTAATGCTACTGGAACACTTGTAACTGCTCTCGAGTACAAAAGAAAAAAAGTTGGGGTAGGAGAGCAGGCTTTGAGAGGTACCAAAGAGATTGTTCTGACTCTGCCGAACCCCATTAAATCTACAGTCGCAAATTCGGCCAGGTTTCATGATGTAACTCTTCTCAATCTCATGCTGTATCAGTGCCAGGGGAACACTGGACTGTAAATAGCACCAAGTGTAGATGTGGAGTGAATTGGTACAGTACTCCAAGGAATATCGCAAGAGTCTAATTTCATCATAAGTGACTTGTCCAAATAAAAAGGAACGGTACCAAGTTAAAAAGTATTGTACATAGTATCCATAACATCTAAGCATTATTCGAGGGAGAAAAAATATATACAAAGTGCTAAGATAAAACATTCCTATTCAGAGTCGTGAACAGTAGTAGATTCATATACCATACCTTGCCAGAGGCAACGATTTGGTTCCATGGCAGGATAGAAAGGCGCTTTCTGATAATTTACATATTTTCTTTGAGAAAAGTAAAATACAGGTATATACTATATACTTTATATTCTTCTTAGGCACATCAAAAAATAGCTGCATTACAGAAAATAATGGAACTGCTATTAAAATTTCATTGAGGCGTCTGTGTTGGCCGTGCAGAGGATTGCATGCTGGAAGAAAGCTTTTTAGAGGATGAGATCTTTTCAAGAGGCCTCTTCCCATTGATGGGAGACTGAAGGCTAGTCTCAGAATTGGAAGACTTGGACTTGCCTACTGGTAAGAGAGAGCGTTTGTTGGGGGCGGAGGTCTTCGAGGACTCTTTCTCATTGGCGGCAGCTTTGCAGGAGCGCGGCTCTGGAGAGACCTGGTGGGACGAGTTTCCCGTGCCTTCGCCCTCGTCAGCATCGAGTCTGCACTGGCTGCTGGACTTGGCAGCCCTCTCCACAGCCTTCTTGGCGAGAATCGTGGTCTTGCCCAGATCGGCCGACCGCCGAGTCTCTTTCTGCCGAAGCGCGCTCTTGAAGAACGAGAGTCCCTTGTCCTCGGATTTGCTGCTGCGGCGGAGGTCTCTCGAGGAGACGCTTGGGGAGCGCAGGCTGGTGACTGAGGAACTACTGCTGGAGCTTCTCACCGGTCTCCTTTCGGGCCGGCTTGCCTCGGCAGTTTTAGGTTGGGATGTTCGCGGGGTGGCATTGACTCTAGATTTCTCTGCCAGGGGACTGGTGTGCGCCAAGTCCTTGGTGGAGCCTCTCTCCACCAGCTTCTTCTTGCCAGACACAGAGCTCCTCTCAGCCACCGAGGAGCTCTTTTTGGATGTGGGCGAGGGAGAGGCAGAGGATTGGGGTGTGGAAGTAAGGGACGGCTTCCCCTTTGTGCCTCCAGACACCGGAGACTCCTGTGCCTGCAAAGACTCTTTCCTTCTGGAGGGCGTTCCTGAAGGTGTACCCTTGGTACTCTTGGGAGAATCGCTCTTCTCTTTTAGATTGGTCGCTTTGGTGCCCTTCGCTTGAGGGCTGGAAGACACTTGGGCGGATGGAGACTTGGTGACAGAAGAGATGCTCTGGCGCTTCTTGGAGGGCTTCTCTTGGTCCCCCTTGGTTTTGGTGGAGCTCTTCTTGCTGGAGCTCTTCTCATCTGCTTTCTTCTCCGACCCGGAGCTCTTATGCTTCTGCTCTTTGGCGAGCACTCCGAGAGTATTCTGGTCCACAGCATTAATCTGGTTGTTGTTGTCGACGGGCTCACCTTTAGAGCTCTTCCTGTCGGACTGTGTCGGAGCTCTGCAATAGGCCTCGTCTAGGATCCGTTTCCCACTGCCGTCATCACTGCCATTACCCTCCATCATGGCCAGTGGGGCCTTACTGCTGGGCTGACGCTCATGTCTGCTGTAGCCACCAAAGCAAGACGTGGACACTTTATCATCACAAGCTTCACCTATCCTCTCGAGAGGAGGGGAAGAGCGTGAGTCCAAAGAGAATCGCGACGGCGAGTTGGATCTCATTTGTAGTTTCTGTGACAGGGACCAGGAAGGTTTCATCCCATTTTCACTGAAAGCCAGAGGGCTGGTAACCGACGATCTGGAGGACAAGCTCTGCCGCTGGATGCTCCTCACGAAGGGCCGCGTTGAAAATCCTCCTTTACAAAAAGAACAGAGAGATTTAAACTAATGCGCTGATACCAGACTGAATGAAAAGAACATTGGCATGCAGTTTTGTCTTAACTGAGCAAGGCGGGAGATCCTGTGTTAGTAAGCGCTAAAGCTACAAGAGAGAGAAGACATAATAAAGAAAGGCAAGAGTAAAACACTGGCACAATACACAGAATAAGAGGACACAAGGAAGATGAGGGCAAGATACGGTACTACTCAGCTTCTAAAGATTTACATGTTAAAGACACCAGAAAGATGAACACCCATGTTAGAGGCATAACGAAGCTCCTCACCATCATCTTCACTGCGATCACCGGGAAACTCCACTGACTCTGCCAAAGAGATCAGGGATGTGCGTCTCGAGGAGGCTCCGGAGGCCAGGCTGGGCGGCCTGCTGCCCGGAAGCCGGTTAACCCAGTGTTCACATAAAGATGAGCTGGTGGAGCCTAAGGGAGTTACACGAATCCAAAAACAAGGATTTTCATTTACAGGGCCATGTTCTGCACTGTTGTAGAAGAGCATTCTTCACAAAAAAAACAACAACAACAACATTCCATTTTCTGTCCACTCTCTGACCCTTAGAATTAACTGGGCTGTTTTGATACAGTACTCTTCATATGCTGATCTTTTAGACTTGTAGACTAACCACTGCTGATCATCAGGGTTGTTGAATACTAAGACAGATCGTAATAGTATCGTAATCATACGGTACAATTTTTTTTAGGTATTGGCAAATATCATATTGTTGGCTATGAGAATCGATGTCATATCGTTTTGAAATGAACGTGCTCTTTACACCCCTACAAACTACGCCAAACAGCTGATTTCATTGGTCATCTACATCACACAATACCCTGTGAAGTTAAGTTTAAACTATGAATTTGGTTAAGAGTTCAGAAAATCATGGACAGATGTAATCACAACTAACTATACTGCTACCTAACAGCATGTGCTACAAAAGTTATACTAAGGTTTAGATTAGGTTAGTTTGTTACATTGGTTATCAGTTTAGAAAGAAAGGGAGAAATTTTCCTTTTTTGGTGAACTGTTTCGGTAATGTGTTCATGACTCTGATGTTAAATGACCCATTTTTTCTAACTTTGTCTCCATAAATAAGCCGGAGGCCCTTCAATGCTAGATATGTCTAGACAGTACAACAAACTCTTAATTCTTTTATTTTATATTTCGCCGGAATGGAATCAGGCTCTACTAAAAGTCTCATCAAAGAGTGTCATACTAATATGAAGCAGTTTCATCGGGCTGGAAAAAGAGGGTCACTTGGTTCACATGCCAGCACCTTCACAAGCCTTCTAAATGAACAAGACAAATGAGTCAGCAAACTGTGTCAACCCAAAACTCAATAAGGAACAAGAGTCACCTGCGACAGAGCTGTTTGCCGACCATGAGGGAATAGTTGTCCTCCTTTGATAGAACAGAATGTATGCGGTTTGCTGACAGACATCCTCGTCAGCTACAGGCTGAACCTCACTGTCATCAAAGCAATACCACTGCCCATCAATGGAGTTCTTACAGTACGCTGTTAAGAGTTAAAAGACAGGGACTGAAATATCAAATCAACCATTCAAAGAGGTAATACAGCGAAATTTTGACATAAATCCAAGCACTTAAGTTCTTAGTGCATTACCTGTGTAATGCCCTCCGTGCATGTTGCCATGATGGTTACATACAGCATAGAGGTCATAAAGGTAGTCATCTGGGTTACGGCCAAGTCCGTATGGTCGTCTCCATGGGGACCAGTGTGAGGGTAAGCTCCAGCTGCTCTGGCTTCTCTTCACCACATGAGGCGCCATATCCATGCCAATCAAAGGAAATCGTACCATGTTTTGCATCTTTACCCTCCTGTCCCCTTCCTTGAAGACACAAAGCCCACACATTAGTAAGCCATTTACACACATTACACACTTTTATCCAAAGATAGTGAACTGGAATGCTAACACACAACTCTCCAGGTAGACCTTTGTGATATTTAAAGGATCGCCCCCTGGTGGGGTTCAAAGTTTAAGGCTGGCCGCACACTAGAGGATTTTAAGCCCGATTTTAAGCCCGATTTGCACCCCGAACGATCAGGGGGTGTGGCACGATTCCCGGCCAAAAATCCTCTATTGTGTGGTGTCATTACAATTATTTATCTGTTCCCCATCGAGACGGAGCGTCGTCGAACTCAAATCGAACTCTTCATCGGGCTGCCTCTGATGTGATACCCGCGATAGCCAATGAGAGCAAGCTAACGAGCGTCATCTACCGGATGATGCGTGCTTCTATAGATGAAACTTGGCAGCCACAAACATGACATGAAAGCAGAGAATATCACCCATATTCTTTTCTATACTTTGTTTTTCACTGTGAAACAGAAGGCGCGCCAGAAGAGCCAGCTGACTAGGCATGGGCCGGTATGAGATTCTGACGGTATGAAAAAAAAAAAATATCACGGTTTCACGGTATCACGATTACAGCTCTAAAATATGTTATTTTTAAATGTCTGGGTAAAAAACAACAAAAACAATTTTTCACTGAACACAATACATTTTATTTTTAAGAAAAATATAGAACATTTTGGAACGGTAAACATGTCAGGCTAAAAAATTAATATAAATAACTGAATTCTTGTTAATTAAATTACGTACAGTCACTTAAGTGAGCCTAAACCTGCAGCTCAACAATAATCATAATATAAATAAATTATTTTATGTAAAAAATTTTAAAAAATTCTTCTAAATGAAAAATAAAAATGCAGTCACTTAACCTAAACCTACAGCTCAATAATCAAAAACATAAATCAAAACAATTTCTGTAAAAAATAAAAAATGCAGTCATTAAACCTGCAGCTCAACAATGTTTTTTGGAGATATGCTCACTTTCTACACATTCATCTTTCAGTCCAAGTTATGAGCGGTGAGGTACAAAGATGTGTGCACATACACATAAGGAGAGTAGGCTTGGGCGGTAATACGGTAATATGGTATACCGCGGGATCTAAAAATAGCAACGGTATCAGTTTCAATACCGTTATACCGTCATAAAAAACAATGCACATATATAGGAGACGAGGATTAAATATTAAATATAATTTATTTAATGCCTAAAAATGCGTATGCTTGGTTGTCATCACGTGACAGCGTGGAGTAGAAAGAGAGAGAGGGGAAAGATGGCGAGTCGCGCACCAAGTGAGCTGGTCTCGAAAAAGAACACAACTTCTGCAGTTTGGCAGTATTTCGGGTTTCGACCGAACGAGAAGGGAGAGGCGGTAAATACGGACGAGGCAATTTGCAAATTGTGCAACAAAAAGGTGACCGCGAGAGATGGAAATACCTCGAACCTAAGGTCGCATATACGAAACCACCATCCACTCACTGCTGCGAGGATGGACCCGAATTCACTCAGTGCAACAGTTTCAACGCCTCCCGATGCAGGACCAACAACATCTAGGTCCACCGACAGCCGCTTTGCAATACTTTTTATAATATGGATGTTTATGTTAATTCAACTCTGGTTGACTGTTGTGGGTCTATTTGCACTTTTTTTATAAGCTGCTCTTTGTTATTAAAAGTTGTTCAGGCGCTGTGATTTAATTTAATTGATTTGTGTGCGCGTCTCTGCGCAAAAACTGTTCTGGATGTTTATGTTAATTTAATTCTGTTTGACTGTTGTATTTGCACTTTTTTCTAAACTGCTATTTGTTGCTAATAATAGTTGTTAATATTGTTGTGCATGTTATTTTGTTATTGTTTCAGTATTAGTGTTTGGTATTCAGTTTCTGAACGGTTTAGGCACAAGCCAACAGTTTGGTGACACTGTCTGAGCCTTATGTCATAATTTTTTTATTATTCACGGTAATACCGTATACCGAGGTAAAATAGGGAGGAGGTTTGACGGTATCAAAATTTGGATACCGCCCAAGCCTAAAGGAGAGTGCGCAATTGTGTCACACACACACACACACACACACACCGTATAACACTCAAACAGTGGCAAAGACACCTGAGCCAGCAGTTTGTTTCTTTTTTAAATTACGTGATTTTGAACAGATGTAAACAATGGGAGGAGGCTTAAAATTATAGACGTGATACCAGCTAATGTATTGTACTAAATCGCAGAAACGTTGTACTTTAGTCTGCTATTCCCCGCTCTGTGAGGTAACGTGAGGGAGGAAACTAGTTGACGTTAGCTAGTTAATTAGGTATGTTATCTGCCTCGGTAGCAAGCCAAATAGTATTTATTTCAACACTGAAACAACCAGCGAATGGGTCTCTGTCTTGATCGAGGGTGAAAGAGGGAGAAATGAAGACGACACGGATATCGTTTGTGTACGACCTGGAAGTATTTATTTAGCGATCGGCGCCAAAACGGCATCTGTACGGAATATCGTCTACGTTACCCGAGAAATTCCCATACGGCAGACTTCGCCTTTTTCGACAGGGGAAAAAGTTCCAGGGATTTGCCTCATTCGGCCATCATCCTACACACAGGTGACTCTCACTGACTTCTGTCCGGAGGGGGAGGGGTCGTGTGACTCGTTACGCTCTTCACTGCTCACAACTGAGGGAGTCCTGCACTTTCCGTCTTTGACGACACGTAAAAAGAGGAGCATACCGCAGGAACGGTATAACCGAAAATTTTAGTGGTTTTGAAACCGTGAATTTTCCAAACCGCGGTATACCTTGAAACCAGTTATCGTCCCATGCCTACAGCGGACAACGTTGATTGTCCTCCATTTGTTTTTCTTCTCTAGTCACGTTTGATCTCGCGAGTCTTTGTGAGATCTCGTGTCACTGTGAAGTCGTTCCTACAATCTTCAAGTGTGTGGTCTCGCGGTCTGGTCTAAAAATGTAGTGTGTTTGTTCAGAGGATTATAAGGCTAAAAATCGGTTGAACTGTCTTCATGTCTGTGGTCTCCCATGGTTTTAAAATCGTTTAAGATTTGAAAATTGTCTAGTGTGCAGCCAGCTTAAGTTACTATCCAAACGTTCACCACAGGCCACTCTCCACAATTGGCAGTACTACATAGTTCAGAGTCTTTGTAATGTGTTTCAGCAATACATTTCTAACATTTGTAATGTGTTTAGAAACAATTCTCAGAATTCTCTTTACAAGGACTTTAAACTGAACTGTACCATAAATTTGTCCTATGGTGTGACATAGCAAAAATTAAGAAAAAAAAGCACTCTTAATAATACATAAATAGCATGAGAGAGATTTATCTTCATTGTTAGCCACTTATTTTCATATAATGCTATTTATTTAATATGAAATTATAATTAATATTTTTTCCCCATGACTTGTTGGGCGATTTCAAGACACTTTGACAACAATCTGTCATCTGTTCAAAACTGCTGAAAATTATACCATTTTAAGCCGAGTGATATTTGTATCTCCCTTATTGCAATACTCAACTGTTTTTTTTTTTTTTGAAGATGCATCACACCATAGGACATCACGTCACACTAAAGGACAGAAATAGTAGTTATTAAATTAATTCTATTTAACTTTGAACATGTCAAAGGAGAAAGAAAGTTTAATTTTGATACAAACAATATCAACATGTTTTTTAAACAAAACAAAAAATAATTTATCAACAAAATTCAGTCTCTTAGTCAATCTGTATGTTACTAAAACCCCGCTGCATATGCGGCACAGCTAAAAATGACTGATATTCAACCTATATTCATTAAGATGTGAATTATTTTTTTTTAAACTATATATCTACTCTTTTTAAAGGCATAATTTTGATTGTCCTTCAACTAATTCTCTGGAATTGGCCGATTTAAAATCAAAATGTATCAAGTTCCTACGCTTTCAGAAATATATGGATGAAAAAAAAGATTGCCATTTACTAAAATAGACACTTGTACAATTATGCTGGGTGTATTTATTAACATTTTTATGCTTTTTTTTTTTCATTTATAAAAGTAATTTATTGAACCATGCTTGGGACAGTCAGACCATAGGACAATTTTGAGACTTAGCTCAAAAATTAATAACATTGCAGCTTTTATAACAACGGGTCCACATAGGACAAATAAATGTTTAACCATTTACTGCATTTTAAATAACGACAATATTAATTATATTAATTTTTATCTTGTGGGACAGTGAAAATGCCATGTCACGTCAACAACCCATTTACACTTGTCTAGTTTAGTCTGGAATGCATCCCAGACCACCTCCTGAAGTGGTTTGAGCGATTGGATTTAAATGCGTCTCGAAAGCATTTCGGAGGGCATTTACACCTGGTCTTTTCACGATTGGATAGCTATCCAATCAGAGAAAACGCACAAAGTGACCAGGTGTAAAAAGGCCCTATCACACATATGCATGAAGAGAGCACCATTTGTGCAGGGAATGTGATTTGATCAGTACAGCACCTGTCTAAACCTCTTGAGGTGCAGTATAAGAACATCCGGCAGGGTCCACAGGCTGAGTTTGATCCGCCCCTGTTGCAGTTGCCTGCAATGGGGGCAGCGCCAAGCATCATCTGGGGCCAACTGGAAGGCATACAGGAAGCAGACATAAACAAAATCAGTCAGAGAGGTTTTACATTTACAAATCTGGCTGTTCCTTCATTTTCCTTAAAGCACAGCCAGTTCCAAACCCTTCCTTAGCTGCCCAAGGCTGGCTCTGGCTAACCACAGTGTATATTTATACGACATGTGGACCCGTTCCAGGGTTAAAGATGTGTTCGCAAAAAACTAGCAATTTTAAAACAGCACTGACAGCAGAAATAGAGTAACATTGACATACGCACCCACAAAGACAGCTTTGGAGAAGTAGAAATTAAAGGAGCGTGAGGGCACTTTTAAAGGAATAGTTCACGCAACAAATCAAAAGTCTGTCTTCATTCCTCACTCTCATGTCGTTCAAAACCTGTTTGACTTTCTTTCTTCCATGAACAGAAGGAGAATGTCTGAGCTGCTCTTTTCCATACAAAGAAAGTGGATGAGGGCTGTCAAGCTCCAAAAATGACATTAAAGCATCATAAATCACCTCTTGTGTGAGGAAGGGACAGAAATTTAAGCCATTAGTCAATAAAAAATCTTGTTTGACAGCCTCAGACTTTTCATTTTCATTGTATGGCTTAGTTTTGAAAGTCGGTCAAACAGGTTTGGAAAGACATGATAGTGACTACATGACAGAGTTTTCACTTTTGGGTAAACAAATCCTCTACGTGGGTAAAACTTGACGTGTATTATGCCAGACTTTTACCTGCTCCTCTTTGGTGTAGAGCTGGAAGCACTGAGCGAGGGTGCAGGCCTGCGGCTGATGGTGCTGCTCTCTGTGCAGATACACACTCTCAGCATCAGGGATGTACTCTTCCTCAGTGTGTCCAAACAAACTGCGGGAATCAGAACATACGCTGGAAACAAATCTCTAACCAGACCGGTCAAGCATGTCTGCGATCCTCTCTGTGACTTCAACAGACATATTTATTTCATCTCTGCAAGATATTTTCTCTAACAGTCTGCCAGGGAATGTTTAATGCTTGCAAACATGTGGTCAAGAAACTCCTTTGACACTTACAGTGTTGAACTTCAAAAAATGTTTGAAATGACCCTTCCTTTCTGGCTTCACTCAAATTTCTTGCTCTGAAATTTTTAGCCATACATTCCCCTGTGGAATTGATCTTACCCCAAACTACCTTCAGGAAGTATACAGCAGTATAAAGTTTTGATGCATTAGACAAACAAATAAATAAACCAACCAAGTGGCATCTAAAAGGCTCCTTTTGTGTTTTTCTTTTCTTTTTTTAATGCAGGGGTTCCCAAACTTTACTTTCAGCTAAATACATTTGACTCCCTGAGATTTAAATATAATATTTCAATAATGTAACAATACACTTGCATGTACACAGTTAATGGTCACATGACATGCAAGGGAAACAAAAACAAAAATAAAAATTATATTAGAAATAAATAAATATATATATATAAAATAAAAAAATTTATCTGTTTTAATTTTCATTTAATTTAATAATTTAATTATTAGCTTTTCATCAACTCATGAACTCCCTGCAGTTCCCTCGCGAACCACCAGGGGTTTTCAAATCCCAGTTTGGGAAACCCTGATCTAATGCAATTATGTTCAGCAATTTTTAAGTGTGGTTTAATTGTCTAAATATTATTTTGGGGCCACTACAAGAAAAACCCCCAAAAACAGACAAGTTATTAATTAAGGCTCCGTTTGACTTACTATTCCTTGGTCTCTTTGTCCCACTCCACTACAATTTTAACATGAGGTGGTCCACCTGGCCCACAGGATTTATATGCTCTAAAAAGGAAAGACATGACGTTTGCCAAAAATGAATCAATGTTTGTAGTATTTTGTTTTATTACACGTGTTAAATTCATTGATCACACTAAAGCAGTTATGATAAACTTTTCAACTACACTCATTAATTCATCTAGCGTAACATAAAATGTCTTTGGTTTGTGTAGTTCAAAATGCTGTTGTAATAAAAGTACTGACAATTTGCTCTCCAGTGGAAGAACCGTCTATGTGCATTAATAGTAGAACAATATACATGTCTAAATCAGTCAGTAGGACACCTGAAGTTTAAGTTCACACAATATGCTCTGAACACATGATTATGCATTACAAACCTTTCCACAGTGGGGTGACATAGTGGCTGTTCCTCCTGTGGCAACAGATATGTGATTCCAACCACTCCGACCACACGCAGACTAAAGGGCCCAACCTAAAAACACCAATCCTCTTTATTAGAAGTGCAAGTTGTATGCAAGAAAAAAAAAGTCATATTTAATTGTACTGACTTCAAAGACCTGTATTTAACAACAAGTAGAGCTTTCACTGACCTGAATGTAAACCCCTAGCCTTAGTAGGTGACGCATTTTCTCCAGAATTTCTTTCTGTAACACATCCCATGTCACAGTGCGTTCTAGATATAGTACAAATGGAAGACCGAACCTGGAACAAACAGAAAGTACAGTACTGCAGTGATTTTCCACTTCATGCTACATTATATTGTGCATAATGAGATTACTACATTTTCTCCATGTACAGTAAGATAGTGTGTCAAAATAATGGAACTTCAACTCGTGTGAGCATGTTGGAAAGACAATAATTTTACCTCCGTCCTTGATGGCCAGTGCAGGCTCGGTTACAGATCAGCAGAATCATTTTCTCACATCCAGTGTTTTTGTTGGGAGATGCTGGATTCATCGCACCCTGCATGAAAGACGGTGTCCGGCTGCTCTCCGCTCCGTATTTCAAATTGTTCTGATTCAGATTAGCAAGAAGGCTCCCTGGAAATGGTTAAAAATGTTACTTGCATTCTTGCAGACTCTCCAGTCTACTTTTATGATGATCCTAATCTAAGCTACTGTAGATATTGCTTCTATGTTTTCAAAGACAAAACACTACCTTTAGCTCATTTTGTTTTCATGTTTCAATAAATGCTGATTTCTTAGAATTAGGATTATTTGATACACATTCAGTTTTTCTTAAACCCGAAGTATACTTCGGTTTTGACGTGTATGCTAGGGCACAGCTCGATTTTTCTAACCGCACATACTCTGTACACTCAGCTCGTACATGTGCCTTGAGTTTTTTTTTTTTTTGCATTAATTTGTTGGTCCAAATGGGGGGAACACTGGCCCGGCCCATTGTTTCTGACTACTGGAGATGGTGACAACAACAAATGCCCACCTAGATGAGCGAGTAAAGAGATACCTGCAACTCTAGTTTTAACAAGTACAAAGACATTTTTATTGGTCAAATTCTGGAGAGAAATGGCACAGACCAACACTGGACAAAAATAAAACTTTCTAGTGCACATGTGTTAACCAGCTGTGTTTGCGTATGCTATCAAATGGAGAGTACTATGAAAGCAAGTGTGTTTGGCTGTTCGCGTCAAAACTGATGTATACTTTGAGCTATAACTAAAGTGCAATGCATGAAAGAGTACCTCTTTTAGAGCGAATGTTTTCTAATCTAAAAGTCTCAGGAGTTTCAAAAGCAAAGATTGAGTCACTTTCTTGAATGATATCAAGATCGTCGTCATCGTCACAAAAGGAGCGGTGGAAACCGTCGTAATACATTTCAGTCAGGACAAACTGCACAGACATAAGAGAGACGGATGGTCAGAAGTGGTTTACACTCAACATCTCGGTAAAACAAGGCAAACAAACAGGAAACGGCTTTGGTTGATGACGTTATGTGGGAAGACGAACATACAAACGGCAATCAACCCTCCATCAGTGTCCAAACCTCAGTATTAATGGAGAATCAATATTGTATTCAGGGAAACAGTAAAGAACTTTACACCATGGCCGGAATTCGATGCAAAATAACATCTCAGTATTTTGGCCAAAAAAAAAAAAAGTGGAAACTGCACCTGGTCTGGTGGGATCTTGGTCTCACGTGACACGGCCTCTCTCAGTCTGGACACAGTGCTGTTGAGTGGTACGGCCACACCGATCCTCATGCAGTGAGAGTACTTGCCTTGATAAACCACAGTCACATACAGAGGCCTGAGGGATGCCAAGTGATACAACAAATTAATCCAAAGCAACTTCAGAGAGACAGTCGCCCTGGAGCAACCAACGGCAAAATAATGAAAGTTCATTTATCACCCCATGCAAACCTACAGGCTTTTGGTTGCCAACCCAGATTTTTAGCCATTAGTTCACCTCACCACCTGACTATAAACTCAAAGGGTCCATCACCCCGAAATAAAAATTCGGTCATCATTTACTCATCCTCATGTCATCCAAATCCATAACACTTTCGTTCTTATTCAAAACACAAATGAGGACATTTTAATGAAAACTAATAGATTCCTGTCCCTCCACGGAAAGTCCATTCCACCATAATTTTGATGCTTCAAAAAGTTTATAAAGACATCACAAAAGTAATCCGTATGAATTAAAACTAATGGCTAAAAATAGTAATCGAGTTAAAAAATGCGCTCATGACACGCAATGATAAATTTCATTGACTCTCGCTCATCAAACAACCACATCTGAGCTTTTGTTTACCACATTTGATGTGTTCTATGTACTGTATGTGCACTGATCAATGTTTATATGCAGGGTTTGAAATAAGCACCCTCCAAATGCAGGTAAAAATCAGCTGTGGTGTGCAACGCTGTCAAATCACAAGCCAATTTGGTGGGCTACTTTTCGTAATTATGTTCAGTCATTGATTTCTTGGTGCAGTTCATGTGAGCCAAATCTGCACAGATTTAGCATAAATACTGAACTCAAGAGGAATCATGATATGTTAAATACAGCCTAATTGTGCAGCATCTGCGGCTATCTAGCTTACTTCAACATACTCGTCACAACACAAAAAATAACGGCACACTGGTTTCCTTTGCACTGAAGCAATAGTGAAGTGTCGAAAAACGACTGAAGACTCACAATATGTCTACACTGGACACAAGCGACGCAGCACGGTGCGACGTGACAAAATACAATATTAAAGAACCCATTATAATCAGTGGTGCCGTTTACACAATGTGTTCGTTCAATTCATGATGTACTAAAGTACAAAAGTTTTGCAACGGTTGCTTTGCCTTGCTGTAGGTTTACTTCTGTTTTTTTTTTGGCTAGTAGAAGTTATGAATGGCCGGTAACTTTATAATTTTGTAGCCAAATTGGCTGGTGAGAGAAAAAGTTAATTTCAAACCCTGTTTATATGCGAATTAAAAAATTAAAATAAAATAAATGATTTTATAAAGTGGTTGTGTCTTCTCAGAAAACATGGATTAAAGGGTTACTCCACCCCAAAATTTAAATTGTGTCAATAATCACTTACCCCCATGCCGTTCCAAACCAGAACAAGCTTTGTTTGTCTTCGGAACAAAATTTAAGATATTTTGGATGAAAACTGGGAGGGTTTTGACTGTCCCATTGACTGTAAATTACACTGTCAAGGCCCATAAAAGTATGAAAGACATCGTCAGAATAGTCCATCTGCCATCAGTGGTTCAATCTGAACTTTATGAAGCGACAAGAATACTTTTTTTTTTTTTCCTTTTCAGTTTGTGTCCAGTGGATTCTCTCTAATATGGTGCTATAGTGACGTGGAGGAGACGAATTGTTGAATAAAGTTGTTATTTTCATTTTCTTTGTGTACAAAAAGTATTCTCATTGCTTCAAAGTTCAGATTGAACCACTGATTTTTTTTATTTATTTTTTATTATGCAAGTAAAGAATGTGACGATGTTTACATGTGCCAAATACAGAATCACTTAGACAAAAAAAACATATACTGACAGCCAACATTACAAGTCTGTTCTGATTAGCTGCTGTATTTGCATTCATATGTCTGAGAGCATGCATAGGTTGGTGTGGGGGTGGGGGTGTGTGTGTGTGTGTGTGTGTGTCTGTGTCTAGGGGTTGGGGAAGAAGCATACAACAGAGTTGAATCACTGATGGCAGATGGACTATTTTGACGATGCCTTTCATACTTTTCTGGGCCTTGACAGTGTTATTTACTTGGCAGCCTCCCAGTTTTCATCCAAAATATATTAAATTGTGTTCCGAAGACGAATTAAGCTTTTACTGGTTTTTGGAACGACATGGTGGTAAGTGATTAATGACAAAATTTTCATTTTGGGATGGAGTAACCCTTTAAACCACTTAATTCATATGAATTTATTTTACAATGTCTTTATGAACTCTTTCAGGCTTGAACGTGTTGGTAGAATACACATTCAATCGAGGGACAGAAATCTTTTCCACAATTCCACAATCTTTTTACGCACTCTTTCACAGATTGGAGAGCCTCTGCCCATCTTTACTTCTGAGAGTCTCTGCCTCTCTAAGACATCCCTTTTATAGCTAATCATGTTACAGACCTGATGTAAATTAACTTAATTAGTTGCTAGATGTTCTCCCAGCTGAATCTTTTCAAAATGTCTTGCTTTTTCATACCTTTGTTGCCCCCTTGCCAACTTTTTTGATGACGCCAATTTAGATTGTTTTTTTAAACTATTGCTTTAAAGACTAATGCTAATGCAACTATATTCATGTGCAAAAACATCTATAATTCAGGTGTGGATAAAATAAAATAAATAAACATTACAAAAAAAAAAACGTTAATTTAAAATACAAGCTGATACAATGCAACACACTACTTAAGGTCCTTTTATTGCATTCAGCAGCCTGTAAGGACTGAAAGCATTTAGAATTGCTCTAATGATGCTTGATCACCTCTCTAAACGCATTAGGAAGCAAACTCATCTCTAAAGAGGAAAAGCTGTGTGCAGTGGCCCCAGAAGGCAAAGCAGACTAAATCAACAACTCTTCATCAATATCTGCCCACGTGAAGTGGCATATCAGAGAAGCGTAGGGAATAAATGGCCTATGAAATAATACACAGATATAACAGCACTTGCTAAGCATGGATAAACAGAATTAAGGAGAGGGCAAATGAAATCTACTCCCACAGACTGTGACGACCAGGGCAACTATCGCTTAAGTCGCACATCACTGAACTTCCAGATGAAATTTCCTCTTCCTCGGATCGGTCATTGTTCATGCTGGCAGAGCATAAGCTCCAAATCTAGTCTTTCTCTGCACTAATGTTTTTCAGAGCGGAGAGATGCCGACAGTGCAGAATGCCACAGTGGGCGGAGGGGTCAAAATATCCCCCGATTCTTCTTTATGATGTAGAACCTCTTGGATTAGGGATGATATGAAGACACCGGCAGGGTTTTACTCAATATGTGAAAGTGAAACCTGCCCAGCTATTCAACTCTCCCAGGGACTATTATTCACTGGTTCATCATCTCTGCTGTACTATGAGGGGCAGGTGTGCTGTAAATCACTGTCGGTCTTCTAATACTACGGCTTCTTTAATCATTAATGTGTACTAATAAATTCAGCAGCTTAAAAATGCCACCGGATTAAACCAAGTGCTCTCCTTGATCAACCACTACACTGGCCTCTTAAAAATAGCATCAGAGCACCTCAGGAGAGAAGTAGAACAGGATGATCATTTGAAGGGAAAGGTATATATTTAGCACCTAAAACAAGGAGAAAGTAGCTTCGGAACCTTTATATTTTATGAAGAAATATTTTGAGTAAAAGTACATCGATATCCATGGCATGCTGTCAATTTCCACAGTAAATAAGTTTAATTTGTCCATAAGCTTGTAAAAACAAAGGAAAATGTCTGTACTGTTTAGTAAAACAAAGATATGGGGCAAGTGTTAGTGTTGTTTTCATTAACTAAAACTACAAATCGTTTAAGTAACTGAAAAAATAAAATAATTAAATGCAAACTAAAAAGGACTTTAATAAGTTCAAGGTTAAGCAAAAAAATTACTAAAACTGAATTCAAAATATATTTTAAATATTTTAATAGAAATATACAAAAAAAAAAAATACAAATTCTGACAGCAAAGCACAAAAACGTTACAAATTAAAATGAAAACATAAAATAAGTTAATTCAAAATATTCATAAATACTATAAGCAGCATTAGACAATGAGAGGTGTTTCACTTCTTAACCTTGTCTGTGCAAAGTTAAATGCAATCTTTCATATTTCGTATCATATCCACATTAACTTGGTAAAACAAGTAGCTTTAGGACCATATTGTACAGGAAATAAACATTACAGAAATATCCACAGGAATAATGACAGTAACTTTTCTATCTCCCTAGAAAAGTAGTCCTGCCTCAAATTATTATTTCCTGTCAAAAATGAGATTTTTTTTTTTTTTTTTAAACCGTCCAGTTTACTTGCTCCATATACATCTATTGTAAGGGTATTACAGTACATTACCTTTTTTTTTTTTACCTTTGTTCAGAAATCAACATGATATTGATGCTCTCAATATAGCTGCATTTAATTCAGAATTTCTTTAAGCAAGAACAAAACCACACACAAAAAAAAATCATAATCAAAGAATAAATACACTACTGTTCAAAAGTTTGGGATCAGTAAAGTATTTCTTTTTTAAAGAAATTCATACTTTTATCCAGCAAGGATGCATTAGATCGATCAAAATTGACAGTAAAAGACATTTACAATATATTTTATATAAACACTGAAATTTTGAACTCTTTACATCAAAGATTACAGGGGAAAAAATGTATTACAGTTTCCACAAAAATATTAACACTGACTGCTTTGAGCAGCAGATCAGCATATTAGCATGATTTCTGAAGGATCGTGTGACATGAGTAATTATGCTGAAAATTCAGCTTTGATATCACAAAGTAAACCTGTGCTAATATATACCAGATTGTTTTTACTGTATTTTTATTTGAATATTTATACATAATATATATAAAAATGAGCATAAGACACTACATTCAATTATATTGTAACCAAAACGTTTGATCGATAGTGTATCTATATAATTGCTACAGAGCGACAACAAGTCTTATGATTGGTGACAATATGTGGTGGGCTGAGTAACAGCAGACCCAGCCCAACGTTCAGTTAAGAATTAAATGAAGCCATTAGTTTTCTATGAAATGTAAAGTGAAAGTCCATAGCAGACTAAAAAAAATTAACAACATCATTCCAACAGTCATGAAATCGAACACTTCATTTAAACTCAGGTGTCTGAACATTAATATCTACCCCTGTTGATCAGTCACACCATTAATAAAGACATGACGGCTGATCAATCTGCCTTCATGTCTACACCTACAGAAGAAGCATGATGCTGTCATCAAAACACACAGAAAGGAATTAAATGGCGGTCTCTCTGACATCAGTACTTACCGTGTGTGAGGTAACGGTATTGGGAGGGAGATGCAAAGAAAAGGATCAAAAGTGTTGCTCTGTTTCTGACAGTGTGGACAGGTAAGCGAGGATCTGGAATCAACAGAGGCCACAGTGAGCCATTTCAACTAACACAAATACTGATGTCTGTCTGTCAGCTGTATTTAAATGTTTATTACCTGTACTGAGCTTGAAACAGCTCTTGAACAAATGAGCCGGCTGAAAGAGGAGGTGAAGGTCCCTCTAACGCTCCATCGTCTTCCTCAATAGGAGGCTACGGTGACAAACATGAGATTTTTAGGCAATATTTAACAATATTAAAACCAGTAATTCAAGACAAACCAGCGGAAGGTCAATTATTAAATATGCATATCACGTAACACACACTTACCAAACTAATAATAAAAATAAAAAATTATAAAATGTGTCATTTGCAGGCAGATCAATTTCAGGTCAAGTACATAAAGAAGGGCCACAACTACATAATAATTCATAAAACTTTTGAAAACATGATAACCACAAGGCGAGTGTCAAAGTAAATTCTCCAAATGTTACGCAACAAATGTTTTACTGGACAGTTCTGAACTACAAACTGCATCACATGCACTACAATTCAAAAGTTTGGGGTTAGTAAGATTTTTGTGTTAAATAAATATATTTTTTTTTTTTATTCAGCAAGGATGCATTCAATTGCTCAACTGACAGTTAAGACATTTATAATGAAGATGAAAAGATTGCCATTTTTAAATGAATGCTTTTTTTTTTTTTTTTACACTTTATGCTAATCCTGAAAAAAAAAAAAAAAAGTGTCTCACTTTTTCCACGAAAAAACAATATCAGCACAACTGTTTTCAACATTGATAATAAATGTTTATTGAACATCAAATCAGAATATTAGAATAATTTCTGAAGGATCATGTGACACTAAAGGCTGGAGTAATGATGCTGAAAATTCAATTACATTTTAAAATATATATTTAAATAGAAAATGACTATTTTAAAATTATAATAATGTTTCACAATTTTTCTGTTTTTACTGATCAAATTAATTCAGCCTAGTTAAGAAAAAAATTCTCAAAAAACAATCCAACTAGTATATCTGCTATTAAACCACCCAGAATGCTGCGATTTAAACACTATCTACACAATCCAAGCGCACGGAAGAACTGTTGACAGAAGTCAGATTAAAGGTGCATAATGCTGCACCGTAAGGTAGTGCTTGAGATAATAAATAAAACCCTGATATACTGTCGAGACAGTGTAAGTGATTAATAATTTGAGACTGGCGTTCTTCTATAAGTTTAAGATCCCAGCTAAGCATCTGGCTCTTCAGAGCAGCGCAGTCAGTCAGCCAGGAAACTGTCAGCCTCGTGCTTCTTGGCACAAACTCCAGGAAACCACAACGTATATCTAAATCAATCGGACAAGCTGAATGACCTCATGCGAGTATGCAAGTAGCTGACCCTGACCAGGACACCACAGGCTGTAAAAAGAAACCGAACGAGCCCTCTTCCGAACAGGCCATAGGATGCGACTTAACGTCCCATGCATTTGATATAGGGGAGAATTTAAGATTCCTAAACTCTTCTGTCCCGATCTCTGTCAGACTAATGTCTGATGTGAAACTCCTAGCTGCCATTCCAAGGCAGAACGGCTCTATAAATCCAGCCACATTTGGCTCTTCTCTCGTTCTGCTAATTAAACAATTGAAATCCCAAGTTTTTATGGAGCTGCTGATACAAACGTCATTCTGTGCAACCTCTGCAAACAGCTAGAGGTTACAGTGTGTCATCCTTAGACCAAACAGCCAAACATCCGGTCATTAAACCCAACTATCAGCCATACCTTTATAGTGGCTCTGATGTTAGGGTGTACAAGATGGTTGAGGTCTTCATGGACACGGTCGAGTAACCAGAGAAGGAACTCCTGGGCATCGTGTTGGGCATTTCCCCGGTACTGCATGGCACTCCTGGCCACAGCATTCTACCACATCACACACACAGAGTATTAGTCAAGTTTTGAACAATAAGACATGAATGCTTCTAATCTACAGAAGCAAGATCAGGTATGGAAAACGTCTGTTCAGTGTTGACAGCTGTGCCTTTTAGGGATTCACTTTTGTGTGTTTTTTAACCATTTAAAGCCTACTGAATCATATTTGATACATGATTCACTAAGGACTCCTTAAGGAAACCTTGATGACTGATAGTACTTTATAATTTTATTTAGCAAGAAAAATGTCTTTTAGTGTAATTTTCAATATTTCCACCTTCAGGTTGTCTTTTTGCTGTGAAATCTTTAATGATTTTTAGGAAGTTAATGTATGAATGAACATTTCAGATTAACACAATCACAACAAATATGAATTAAATCACAACGTCTGCAACAATTTTTGCTCAGTTTGGGCCTCTGAATAAAATTGAGGTGGTTTTTTTTTTCCCCTTGAGCATGAGCTTCATATTCTCACTATATCATACTATATGTGCCACATATATCATACTATATGCGTTTTATTACATAAAACAACCATATGCAAACTTTGTTACATGTTGTCTAAAATTTCAATAAACCATTCTATTAAGAAAAAAGGACTATTTTCACATGTCAGGCTTTACAGGGTTAATATAACACTGAATAAAACTCATGTATGTTGCTCCACCAGAAGTGGACTGTAATAATGCCTAGGGACCACTTGAATATATTAAAAGGGTTAACCAAAGGGAACCAAACAGGTTGCCCAAATTCTTTTAAAGCACTTTTCCATGAAAACTACCTATGGCTTGCTTATGGTTGTAAAGTGGAATAGGAGAAACTATTTACATTTAAACCTTAAAGCAGACTAGCAACTAACAAAACGCCATTGCAAAAATAATCACTGTTTGTGAGTAGTTTGACACATTTCCATGAATCACTTCTTTCGAAAAGTATGTTTCCAATAAGTTATTCAAAACCAAAGACTACTAACACCCCGTTATATATCCGATTCTCAGTTCAATGAATCAGCAAGTCATTGACCCGCTCAAACCAATTCATTCTAACTCGTGAACGACTTTTGTGAAGCGGGGATGTTGAATTCCAAACACTCAGTGTGAAGGTAGTCAGGTTCGGTAGTTTTCTTGAAAACAAAGATTTAGAATTTGATATTAATTTCCTGTTATGTTTTGGTACGTTTTTTTATTCGCAAGTGCAGATGGTTTAAATCTAAACCCAACTTTATCCTATGGTGTAATTAAGTGAAACTCTTATACAGATCTTTAAAATGTGTTAAGCACAAGAAAGTTGACTTCTCTCTTGGATTTGTTTAATTTAATTTAAAAGCCCTTTTTGTTGTATTTTATTTTTGAAGCATCTTATGCATTTATTTTATTTTTATTTCTGGTTTAGTTTAGTTCACTGATTCTCAAAGTGTGGTAGTGGTACGCAGTGGAATCACTGAATTAAATATAAATTAAAGTTAAAACACTTAAGTTTGCAAGGTGGCTAAGTGACGCCTGTGTTAATTTTTTGATAAAAAAAAACACATTTTTTACTTTACATTTAAGTACAGTACAGTTTTTATTTAACTTTAAGTTACAGTACATTTTAATTTAATAATAATAATAATAATTTAATTTTTTATTTACCTGTATGTAAGCACAATGCAGTGTTAATGTTCAAACTGTATTTACAATGTTTAAAGTGACCGAAAATAATAAATATTCTTATCAGGAATAAAACCACCTCGAATAAATAAGCTTCCCATTAATGTATGGTTTGTTAGGACAATATTTGGCTGAGATACAACTATTTGAAAATCTGGAATTCTGAGGGTGCAAAAAAAAAAAAAAAGTATTGAGAAAATCACCTTTAAAGTTGTTCAAATGTAGTTCTTTGCAATGCACATTACTAATCAAAAATTAAGTTATAATATATTTACGTTAAGGAATTTACAGAATATCTTCATGGAACATGATCTTAACTTAATAACCTAATGATTTTTGGCATAAAAGAAAAATCTAGAATTTTGACCCATTCAATGTATTGCTGGCTATTGCTACATATGACTGCTTTTGTGCTCCAGGGTAACATATATTCCCAGGCAACTTAACCACACTCCTCCATGTCAACTTAATTTAAAACGTATGTTTCCAATAAATTGTTCAAAACTGGTAATTTCCCATTATATGTCTCGGCGAATAATTAAACTGGCATACCCGATTATCGGTTCAATGAATCAGCGAAACCGATTCATTCCAACGCGTGAACGACTTCAGTGAAGCGATTAAAGTGATTCACTGAAAAGATCCGACTCAAACGAATCATCAAAACATCCCTGGAGGTGTCATACAATTTCTCAGGACTCGTGTGGGTTAGATAATCTTTCACGCGCGATTACAGCAGATAGGTAAATTATTCCCAGGTGTGTGTCACCACAACTCACTTTGAATTCGCGGCTGTGCTGCGGCGTGTACTCGAAGGTCCACAGGGCTCGGACCAGCCCCGACAGCTGCTCGGTCACCTCTCCTCTGTCCTGACCGCCCTTCCTCTGCACGACCCCGTTGGTCTTGGGCTTCTCGTCGTCCGTCTGGTCTCCTCGGTACTGCTCCAGCGCCAGATACTCGGCGAACAGCTCCGTGTTGCTCAGGCACTGCAGAATAGCGTTCATGAAGCACGTATTGCCGTGGTTCTTCAAACCGGACACTCCGGGGATTTTGTCCCTGGCAAGAAACCCCCCGCAGTCGCTGTCATCCGACGCGACGGATCCCTTGCCCTCGTTCTTGAAGGCTGTGAACCCCCCATCGTCCTTGTCGCCCTCGGGCGCGTGCAGCTCCGATCCGAAATGAGAAAGCGTGGAGAGGGTCTTCAGGACCCTGCTCATGAAACTCCCCACGGAGCGCACCGAGCCCCGGCGGAAGAGCTTCTTGCTGAAGCCGGACTTCTTCTCTTTGCCCGAAGCTTTGCTGGACATGTTCGGAGCGTTTAGGGCATCCCCTCTCTTGCCGGCGAGAATCTAGCTACAATTGCTAAAGCGCTGTGCAAACGCTGGCTGCTTATTTAGAGCATAAAATCCACTCAAGATCTGGCATGTTACTTCGCAAAGTCACGGAGAGCTAGCTAGCCGGAGGCAGTGCCTCTATTATCCAAGTGTTTGCTTCAGTGACACAATCCGAAGTTGCCTTGAGAAAATGCATTGTGAGACGCGCACGCCTGCCACTTTTTTCAGATATAAAAACCTGTCAAGTTGGCAGTAACCCGGCTATTAACTAGCAGCCATCTACTCGCTGCGCATCTATAACGCACTCTATTATTCGCTCACTGGATGCACCCTCTAGTAAAAACAAACCGTTAGGGTTTGCATGCTGTCTATAATCCAGTGAAGTGATTTTTTTACTAGCTAACACTGTGGCTAGCTTGGCCTGCTCTGGCTAACCGTTTGCCATGTCAATGAAGTGACGGGCAAAAGTGAATTTCTACCAGAGATCATCGCGTCTAGCACCAGCATCAAAGTCAAACGCGCTTGACTGCCACGCGTGATGATCAAACGCTGCAGGCATGCAGATCACTGTCATAATACGGGACAGTGGTTAGCTTGCGCTGCTAGTGCGCTAGCCGATGCCGCTTCTTCATGCATAATTGAGCGATGCACTGCAACTCCACCCAGACAATGACGCTCCGCTCCGACCGCTAAATATTATTCATTCGCGCTCAGTCGAGATGCTTCGGCTTGTTTGTCTCTTTTACATCCGACAGTCTCAGCGACAGCTATCCTGCGCGAGACCGACGCTACAGCAGCAGATGCGCGCGAACCAGCCAGAGATCGGCGTGCAGCACAAATCCCAAAATGTTTTCGCGTGTTCCCGTTGACTCGGCGGTTTTCTTCTGGTGTCCGGTGGATTCCGATAGTGATGGTGGTGGTGCGTCGGTGGGCCGTCGCGTCCGCGAGCGCTTTAGTTGCTAAAAATCACTGACACTGCAGGGCGGCGGTGCGCCCGTGACGTCACAGCCCCGCAGCTGTTTCTGGTAGCTACTGTCCTGGTGATCGTGATTTGGGGTGTCCTCCTCAACCTTTAGGGGGTCGTAGTGCTTGGACTTCGTAGGCTACTGAGCAATGCACGACAATAACATAAAAGTGTTTTAAAACAGTTTAATAAGCGGTTTTGTACCTCCACAGTCTCCTAGTAATGCTCAAGTATCCCTTAAACGTGAAATGCGTTCCTTTCACTCATGTTACATGTGACCCTGGACCACAAAACCAGTCATAAGGGTATACATATACATATATATATAATCCATACATTAATAAGCTTTCCATTGATGTATGGTTTGTTAGGATAGGACAGAATTTGGCTGAGTTACAACTATTTGAAAACCTGGAATCTGAGGGTGCAAAAAAATAAAATAAACAAATATTGAGAAAATCAAATTGTCCAAATGACGTTCTTAGCAATGCATAGGCCAGTGGTTCTCAAACCTGTCCTGGAGTACCCCCAGACCTGCACATTTTGTATGTCTCCCTCATCTATCACAGCTGATTCAACTCATCAGCTCATTAGTGGAGACTGCAAGACCTGAAGTAGGTGAGTCAGATATAGCGAGACATACGAAATATGCAGTGCTGGGGGGACTTCATGGAGAGGTTTGAGAACCACTAGCATAGGCTATTACTAATCAAAAATTAAGTTTTGATATGTTCACGGTATTTATACAAAATATCTTCATGGAACATGATATTTACTTAATATCCTAATGATTTTTGGCAAGTAAATCATGTTTATAACTGTGACATAACTAAAGGCTATTTAAAAGACTAGCCTATTTAAAAAAAAAAGGAAAAAATGCCACAGCTTTCATCCATTCTGGGGAGGGCGATCATTAAGAAACTTTGTGGGAAAGATTTAACATTAAATACAATTTCCTTCAAAGACTATTTTTGCTTTGCAGCAAAGATTGGAGAAGACATTGAAAGGACTGAGGACACTAAATGTGAAGACTGTATGATATCCATGTGAGAGGCTCTGAGATCTGAAGACACTGAGGCGGTAACATTAGTCACAAAGACGCCACAGAAACCTGTTCTAGATTAATTTGAAAATCTTGTCAAACAGGATTTTAACTTAACTGATTTTTATGCTTTGGGATGTGTCCTACTTAGTGGTTTTGCATAGCCAGTATATACACCAGACAGATCTATAGAGAAATGTTCACATTTATTTATTAAGAAAAGGGTACTGATGCCATTTATACTAAAGCATTATGCTCTTGCTCACCCTTGTTCAATAAGACCCTACTAAATTTTTCTTAAAAGAAAGTATTGATTATGTTGACATTAAATACACACACACACACACAGTATAGTCAACATTTCAAATGGATCAAAAAAGTTAATCAAAGTTGTCCTAAGACAAGAACACATTTTGGTTCTAGGTTTTAGGACAACTTTGATTAAAGGTTTTGATCCACTTCAAATGTTGACTACTGTACTATATACACACACACACACACACACACAGGTCTGCCAAGAATTGTCAATGACGCTTAAAGAAACCGTCCTGCAAAGCTACAGTATTGTGAAAAGTTCTAGGCACTTGTGTAAAAATGCTGTAAAGTGAGGATGCTTTCAAAAATTATTTATCAATTAACTTATAACTAAATCAAAACAACATTTTGTGTGAGCATCCTCTGCGTTTAAAGCAGCTGTTGCCCTCTGTGCACTTGTGCATAGTTTTTCAGATAGCTTTGCAGGTAGCTTTTGCAGCTCTTGAAGCATCTTGGAGACGTTGCCACAGTTCTTCTGGATTTAGTCTGTCTCAGTTTGTTCGGTTTCTTCATGTTATTCCAGACAGACTGATGATGATCAGATCAGATCTCTGTGTGGACTCCTTGTGCAAACAAAATATCACTGGATTATTATAATTAATGGCAAAATGAATGTTTGGAAAGCAAAAGATAGAAATAAATTACTTAAAACCTTTTTTTTTTTTTTTGGTGAAAATACTAGTGGCTCAAGACTTTTGCACAGTACAATGTGTGTGTGTGTAATATATATATATATATATATATATATATATATATATATATATATATATATATAATTAGATTAACATTAAGATTATCTATCTATCTACAGTGGGGGAAAAAATTATTTGATCAAAGAAATGATTAGTCTATAGCTTTAACCTTCAGCTCCCTCCACAGATTTTCTATGGGATGAAGGTCTGGAGACTGGCGGCCACTCCAGGACCTTAATGTGCTTCTTCTTGAGCCACTCCTTTGTTGCCTTGACCGTTTTGGGTCATTGTCATGCTGGAATACCCATCCACGACCCATTTTCAATGCCCTGACAGTACATGGCCCCATCCATCATCCCTTTGATGCGGTGCAGTTGTCCTGTCCCCATAGCAGAAAAACACCCCCAAAGTATGTTTCCACCTCCATGTTTGACGGTGGGGATGGTGTTCTTGGGGTCATAGGCAGAATTCCTAACGAAAACACGGCGAGTTGAGTTGATGCCAAAGAGCTGGATTTTGGTCTCATCTGACCACAACACTTTCACCCAGTTCTCCTCTGAATCATAGGCAAACTTCAGACGGGCTGTACATGTGCTTTCTTGAGCAGGGGGACCTTGCGGGTGCAGCAGGATTTCAGTCCTTCACGGTGTAGTGTGTTACCAGTTGTTTTCTTGGTGACTATGGTCCCAGCTGCTTTGAGATCATTGACAAGATCCTCCCGTGTAGTTCTGGGATGATTCCTCACCGTTCTCGTGAACACTGAAACTCCACGAGGTGAGATCTTGCATGGAGCCCCAGTCCGAGGGAGACTGACAGTTATTTTGTGTTTCTTTCATTTGCGAATAATCGCACCAACTGTTGTCACCTTCTCACCAAGCTGCATGGCGATGGTCTTGTAGCCCATTCCAGCCTTGTGTAGGTCTACAATCTTGTCCCTGACATCCTTGGACAGCTCTTTGGTCTTGGCCATGGTGGAGAGTTTGGAATCTGATTGATTGATTGCTTCTGTGGACCGGTGTCTTTTATACAGGTAACAAACTGAGATTACTCCCTTTAAGAGAGTGCTCCTAATCTCAGCTCCTTACATGTATAAAAGACACCTGGGAGCCAGAAATCTTGCTGATTGATAGAGGATCAAATACTTATTTGACTCATTAAAATGCAAATCAATTTATAACTTTTTTGAAATGCATTTTTCTGGATTTTGTTGTTGTTATTCTGTCTCTCACTGTTCAAATAAACCTAACATTAAAATTATAGACTGATCATTTCTTTGTCACTGGGCAAACACACAAAATCAGCAGGGGATCAAATAATTGTTTTCCCCCACTGTATCTATCTATCTGCATCGTCAATGTAGATTGATGATGATAATTAGACAGATTTATGTAAATATGTATATACTTCTTTCAAAATTACATTTTTATTTAATTCTGGAATTTATCATACAAATGCATGTAGAAGAGTACTGAGTGTGAACCATCAGGCATCGGTTTTGGCCTGCCTCCACAGCTGATCCAGTTGTTACACATTCAAGGTCGTTTGACTGAGGTCTGGTGTAACATGAGAGCAGCATCTCTATGGCAGAAAGCTCTCTGCTCTTCCCCTGCAGCCCATCCATCCTGCATAACACTCCATCTACACACACAACTCTTCTCTTCTGCATGGCAGTAAAGAATAGCTGGGATGCTCAATATAGGACACATTAAAAATGCATGACCTTTAATGACTGTTCATTTATATCTTTATTGCTTTTTTCCCTGTGGATTGTGATAATTATGTGGATTCTCAAAGCACCGCGTAATGTACGTCATCCCAGATCAGAAGCAGAAAATGACTCCTTTATTTCAAAGGCAAGTCGTTTATCGCCTTTTCGTGTGAACGACATGAGATAAATGACTACAGTTCTCATGAAAAAGACATATGTGTTATGTTAGTGCATTCAGAATGCCATCTCATGAGGGAAAGCTTTCTTTGCCAACAAAAGCCCTGTTTTTCTTACATACCTGGCTTTGAATCAGGCTAAGATGCAACAGGGCTGTCCTGTTTGGGCAAATTCTCTGTAATAATGCTTAGCTCTTGCGTCGCTCCCCAACAAATCTATCACTTCTGATGTTTTGGCCAATAGAAATCTGAGCTTGGTGCAGGTTGTACGGAGGGATTGGCTGGCTTGTTGCTAAGAGTCAAAGTGCAGTAACTCATCGGAGAGACAGGGCATTCCCACACTGCTGAATAGAGAACGCACCCCATTAAGCAGACACACATACACAAGGCAGACAAGCGTGTCGCAGCTTGTTGAAATATCATGGGAAATTGCACAAGTGCACCTGCAACAAGCTCCCTGGATATGCATGAGCAGAATGTTTTGTGCAATCAAAAACAAAAGACACTACAAACTAGAATCAGTTGAGGACAGAGTAATGAGAAATAATAGCGTTTGTTATGCATGAATATTTGTAAGCGATTTAACTTTGAACATTGTGGGGTAGTGCATTTAATTATTTTTCAAATAAGGTCTGGGGCCCCCAGGGGGCCACAAGGGGTACAAGGTGTTCCATGGAAGGGGGTGGAGTTAAATAAGTTTAAACTTACTGAATTTGGCATTGTTGTTGTTTTATACTGCCTTCTAAAGACTGGTTATAAATCATGCCATTAATTGGGACTGTATTAATACAAAATAAAAACAAATCAAATATATTGGTAAAAAAAAAAAAAAAAAAAAAAAAAATATATATATAATTTTTATTTTATGTATGCAGTAAAAAGTATTACTGTGAAATATTATTGCAATACAATAAAGTTTTTAATAAATAAGGCCAGGACACTTCTGAAAAAGAGGCTAATCTATATATTTCATGTCAGAAAGTTTATTTTCCTCTATAAATTTAAGGACAATTTACTAAACCGATCAAAATTGACATTAAATTACATTTTGAAATACAAATAGAAAATAATTTACATTTTTGAAATATGCCGTTTTGTTCTACTGTATTTATGATCAAATAAATGCAGCCTCGTTGAGAATAAGAGACTTTTTTCAAAAACATCTTGATTATTCCAAAGTTTTGAGCAGTAAAAGAAAAAAAAAAGAATTTTTTTAAATTCTTTACAGATTCATATATATGGATGCTTTTATATTTTAATTTTTTAAATAATCATTATATTTTGGGTGCTTTGGCATCAAAAAAACAAAACAAAAAAAACAAAGTTCCCTCACAATTGTTCCAACACTCAAATACCTAAAAATGCCCTCTGCTGTGCTAGTTGTGTCACTACAGCTAAAGACACTTAAATTACACATTCCTTTGCATTCATGCCTGGGTTAAAAATGCAGAAAGGATGAATATCAGTATAAAAAAAAAAAAAAAAAAAAACACCTTTCAGAATTCAAAAGTGTTTATTTAGTTTGACCAGGTTCTAGCATTACCATCATATACATTTTCCCCAGTCGTAACTTGCAATTACATATATAATATACTTTGTGAATACACAAATTGTAAGCATAAAAAAAATACAATACAAAAACATGTTATAGGATAATAATAATAATAATAATAAGTATAGGAACAGCAGTGACAAAGTGGAGCAAAAGACAATTCAGTCTACTTTTGCCCGTTTTCAAAATACATTTTGCAGATTGCACGCTTTAAATGGAGAGAGAAAAAAAAAAATCTGAGGTGAGATACCAGCCTCAGGAGAAAAAAAAAAAAAAAAAAGCGAACTCACCGGGGCCCATCAGTAACAAGTTTAAGTAAACAGGAAACTGAAATGTAGACCATGGCTGACAAAGTTCAGCAGACATAAAGGAGAAGTGAGATCGGTGCATCAGTGTGCGCATCCTACATTCTCCACTAAGAACTTGGAGGCAGGACGTTAAAAAAAAGAAAAAAAAAAAAAGAAAAAAAAGGAAGAGTTTAAGGGCTGCAGCACCCTACACAGTGATGACCATCACTCTCCAGTGTCACGGCCTGGACGATGGGTGTTTTCAGTGCGCTGTCTGGAGCCTTGGAGGCCATAACAGTGGCACGTTTCACCACAAGACACTGACTCAGTGAGCAAGCAACTTAACACTCCACCGATACGAATCCAAACTTCCTCTCTAGCTGCTAAGACACAAGGTTGACGCTAACTAACTAGGTAACTGAGAGGATATGTAAACATACAGGTCTTGAAACCAAACTAGAATGTGGTGTCACATAGTCAAGGTAAGTAAACGTGTAGTATTATTGTTTATAAAACACTAGCCATGTAAACTTCGCCTCGATCAGGCAATATTAAGAGATCGGATGAATCTCTGAAAAAAATTATAGCTTGTATTCCACTAGTAAAAGCCCTTTGTGTGTGTGTGTGTTTGTGTGTGAGAGGATTAGGAAAAATAACATGCACTGAATATGATGCTCTATAGTCTATATACACAATGTCAAATAGATATGCTTGAAGCCTAGCAAAGTGATGTGTTATTTCCCTGACCACAAGTCCAAATGAAATTCAGATCGTGTGTCGGTTCATTAAAGGCAACATTGTCGAAATGTTTTTAAATAAACTACAGGATTATGTATATTTGGAATCAACTTTCAAAAAGTTGAACCGAAGCAAATCAAGAACTACAGTGTTAAACTATGTAGATGTTAATTTTTGTCACTCGTCTAGAAGTGCCCGTTCTGTCTCAGTCTCTTACCAAAGCGTCAACAAAATAAGCCCTACAACACCACTAATTAACAGTCGCTGTCATGTAAATAAAGCGTTGTTCGAAACGGTATTGCCAAAACAAATCAGACTTCTTGGCTTCGCCTTAATTCTCCAATTAAACCAAATCTAGCTCTGTCACAAAGTCAACAGTGTTTGGTGTTTTTCACCCCCCAAAAAAACGTTAAAAATAGTTCCAGTTTATCCAAAATCCAAGTGGAATGAATGCGGGGATGGAAGACAAACTTTATCTGTTCTGTTTTGTTTTGAACCAACTCAAGGCAGCAACAGCAAAACCTCACAAAACGTGAGGAAACTTTGAGGCAAACTGTTCTGGATGTTCTTTCACCCTTCCGGTATAAAAACTATCACTATGCGAGTAAAAAAAATAATAAAATCAAATAATAATCCCATCTGTTCTTACAAACACGCTAAAACACAAATCCTTGCTTTAAAAATCCACCTTAATAATGTAATCTCAATCAAAAAAATACTTTTACTTTTTTTTAAAAACTCCACTCTCTTAATTTTAATCTTAAACAATGAGGTTCAGCTTTCTGGCATAATATACAGTTTTAAGTTGTTGTTGTTTTTTTTCCATTTTAACAAAATTGCTTACTGGACCACAAATGACATGATAAACATATTTTGTGAAAGTCGATAAGAGACCCTGAGTAAACATGATTGGACCAGGCGTGATTGAGGCCCTTTTTGCTCAGCTTACTAATGACATGCATATTCCTACCTTTCAAACAAAACGATTCGGATAGATCCGCCGATGTCAAGAAACAACAGTCCGGTATAACTGTGCAGGCACAAACAAGTGTCAATTAATCTAAAACAAAACAGAACATCCATTCCAAATAGGTTGTCATTCCGCTTGACAATTCTCTCTCGATGTGATATGGTGCGTGTTGTTTTGCCCAGCAACTGCAGGACCGGAGGATATAAAACACAGTTGTTTCACATTCGAGAGCCTTGTTCTTGAAGAATCTGCAAGAGAGGAGCAACTGTTAATGGATGGATTGGATGATGAAAGTGAGCATCTCTAAATAAAACAGGGAAAGTCATTAAATATTTAATGCATGATTTAAAATTCATCACAAAAAAAGGAACAGCTCATTTCTGTGAATCAGTCCAACAGTTAATTCACTTCAATGATGACAGAAACACCTCCGTAGTGTTTTACATATAATTTCTGAAAACACTTTAAAAAGTGTAAATATATGGCTGTACATCAATTAAAATGATAAATTTGATAAATATGATAAAAATGATAAATATAATAAATCTTTAAAAAAATCATTCATTTAAATTAATGTAAACAATTTAAATAAACAATATAATAAAATGTATATAAAATAAAAGGTTCAAAAAATGTATATGTTTTATAGTTATTTTAGTAGATCAAGTTAACCAAAACAAAATTAAAAAGTAATGATGCCAATACAATTCAACACAAACTAAATATTATTGGTTAACTAAAACATTTGGCATGGTAAAGAAAAATCAAATATTTTTGATTTCGGTTTATTATTTGGCATCATTACTTTTCAAAAGTATTGTAAACTTTTAATAAAACAAATTATAAAAAAAAAAAACCCATCTTAATCTTATTTTATTTCAGCTACAGTATGTAAACACACACACAGCTTAATATATACTGAATTAAATTAAATATCTTTATGTTATAAGAAATGGTGTGGAAAAGAAGCCTTGATTGTTTCTTTTACTAAGAATTTTACTACTGTGTTTTACTTATTGCTGTAAAAAATTTGGGATAATGGCAGTTTGATCGAAAAATAAAATTTAACATTAAGGCATTGCAGAGCAAATAAATATCAAAAAGTACACTAAAAATCTTTAAAAATCTGAAAACTTTTCCACAATCACCCAGCCCTAAACGTGAGGCCTTTGCTTATTTGTACAAGCGACTGTGTGGCCCTCACAGGAAGCGTACAACAATGCCTTGGTGATATCAACCCAACGTGTTTATTACTTTGCATAACCCCTGTTGACCTGATACAGCATTACACTACCACAAAACTACTGAAACAGAGCCGAATGAAGCCATAGAAGATGATTTTCAGAAAGAAACTTGTGGCTGCAGCATCTGATGGGGAAGCATTAAATATTGAGCAGGTTTTCCATCATTATCTGGGATCAGAAAGCAGACTAGATGAGCAGAGGATATAATTGTAGGGCTTTCTAATAGGCACGAGTACAGGCAGACAGCATGTGTCAAATTGAGCATTAGTAACAGATATTCAGAGAGGGAGGGAGCGAGCGAGCGAGAGCCACTGCCTTCAGCATTCAGCAGAGACCTAATTATCAGCTTAAGTGATATGTAAATGATGCCTCACCAAGAAATACTGAAAAAAAAAAAACTATTTCCACATCCTCAGTTGTGCACGGCATGCATGGAAACAAAACACTCAGGCATGAACACATTTGATCTGGTTAATCAACTCTGAGTATGTTATGTCATGTGACCATACGAAGAGCAGAGCTGTGGGATATTTTCTTATGATATGTGCGTAAGTAACTATTTCTGTCCGGGCACGAGGGAAAGAGTGCACCGGAGACTGTGAAAGGGTTCTGTCAGCCTCACCTTGGCCTTTTCACTGGGCTCGCTGTTTGTGCCGTATGACTGATTGTGCAGCTCCTTGGAGACCACGCAGAGGAACTCGGCTTGATCCTCATTTCCGTAGTTGTACGAAGAGCCGATACTAACCAACTGGCAGGAGAGAGGAAAGGAAAACACATGACGACAGTATTTCCATAGTGAACCGATTTGACTACATAAGATATAAATACAAAATACACTTCCTTGTAATATATTGTTGTTGTTGGTAATAGTGTGTAAAAGAATACATGTAAAAAGCAGAACCCAATCATAGGATGCTTTACATCAAAGACCACAGAACAATTTGAATACAAATATAACAAATGTGTCCAGGTCATTTTACCACAAATTCAAGAGAGAGAGAGAGAGAGAGAATAAAATTAAGTTGCACTGCAAATATTTCTACGTCATAGTAATATTACCGGATTTTCTTTTTGGAAAAAAAAAAAAAAGGATTTTTTTTTGCATTAAAGTAATATTTTGTGGTGATGAAATGACTGTAATGATACATTAATTATTGAATATATATAATTATTTAAATTATTTTTATATATAATTTACATTTTTTGCATTAATTCAATATTATACATACGTATTAGAATTCAATTGCATTGCAAATACTAGTACTTTTTCTTTACTAAACTGTATTTAAATTAAAATTATTTCTGCTGATTTAATTATGCTAAATTACAAATTATTTATTATTATATTCCAAAGCAAAAAATGCAATTTGAAAGCCACTTGTTTATCTTTTGGTGTAAAGAAACAAACTCTAATCATGACAACATGAGTGTTTGCTTGTGGGGGTGAAAAAAGTCAATGTCTGTGTCGCATTGAGAAATATTACAGGAAAGAGTCAAGTGGGCAAGCAAGATGAAGAAAATCAGTAAAACCCATCACAGATTATTCACAATCAATCTTTTGTTTAGACCCTGAACAGGAGCATCAACATCTCAGGAAGGCGATCATTGACTCTACTTGAGTACTGATGCCTCTGTCTCTTGAGTTTCTAGTTAGTGATTAGACTGAGCCACCAGACGCTCCTTTAGATCAGGGGTGGCAACCCGCGGCTCTTTCATCCCTCTGTGGTGGCTCCCTGCAGCATGGGTGTACAAAATGTGGGGGAGGTGTATATAAAATATATTTTTTCTTATTCTGTCTTATTCTGTGATAAAAATTGAAAAATTGTTTGTAGTATATAAACTATTATACTGATTATACAATCATAACCATAAAATTGTCATTAGTAAAATATCAAAAATATTATAAAAGACAAATGATTGGTTATTGTCCAGCAGTGCATTTTATTTCTTAGCCAATTAAAAGTAAGAGATGAGGTTTTTTTTTTTTGTTTTTTTTTTGTCAATTAGACATACATAACTAAATATTATTAATATTATTGTTATTATTACATTTGACATTTCTGTCCCCCTTGTTTATGAAATGATTGCTACTCCCCTGCCCTGTAAAATGACTGAATATAAAACTTTAGCTATATGCAGTGTTATCTTTATTTGGGGATCAAATAAACATATGGCTCCACATGAATTTTATTCGGTGGAAAGTGGCCAAAATGGCTCTTTTGACGTTGAAGGTTGCAGACCCCTGTCTTACATGCTTCACTCACCACAGGCTGTTGAACTCCAGACACTTCCTCACACCTGCCACTGAGTACAGATGATCTCACTTGTGCACCTAACCGCCCACCGCACCACAAATTACAGCTTGTCCCTCAAACACCCCCAAGCGTAAAAGCATCACTTTGTTTCTGTGCCTTACCCTTTCACCACGAGCATGAATATGCAAAAATAAAAGCAAACACTATTTAGCATGCTAGTCAAATAAAAGCAAACTTCCAAGGAAAAACTTCCACTGCTCCTAGATGATATCGATTTCAATGCTAAAAATTTCAGACTGCACCCTCAAGGCAAGGCAAACATCACATTTACCAAAGCAAATGTGCATCACTATACTAACATAATATACACTTGTTCCATTGTTTTACTTAAAGGGATAGTTCATGCAAAAATGAAAATTCTGTCATTAATTGCTCACCCTCGTGTCGTTTCAAACCTGTAAGATCGTTCATCTTCAGAACACAAATTAAGATATTTCTGATGCATTCCGAGCGCTCTCTGACCCTCCCACAGACAGCAAGGATCCTAACACGGTCAAGGCTCAGGACATGAGCAGCAAGGACATCGTTAAAATAACACAAAGCTACGAGAATACTTTTTGTGCGCAAAAGTAAATTCGGTGTTGATTACTACCGAAGCTTCGAAGCTCAAAAAAATGGTATTCGGTCCAGCCTTGTTTTTAAGAAAGAAGCCATACCAATTCATGCATCCACTACTTTTCTCAGTATTATTCATGAGAATGATCCAATCACTGAGCTGTATTATGCATGAGGTTATCTTACAGCGGAAAATTCAAATCTGATAAACGAGCTTCCGCGCTGTCAGTTCATCTTTGTAAACATAACCGTAACAATATTTAATATGTAACAACACGTGGAGCGCGCATGAGAGAGCGGTTTCTGCGCGGAACGCCACGACGAGATTAACAGTCGGATCATAGTTCATATCCGGACCGGAGCAAACGCGTTTCATTTATATTTTATATTCTCTCGTGCTCCAAACATGAACCAGCACCGTATATGCACACATATCGTGTCTTCAAATGAAATATGCGGGAATAAGGGTGCTGATACAGCGTTACATCTGATCATGAACGCGATGACACGATGGATTATTGTGATACACAGCAAACAATGAAAGAAGAGTAAACAATAAGTGACTGCCTTTATTATTACCGTTTTAAAGATATTTTAATATTCATTTGTCTGTATAATAAGGGTGTTGTAGGTCTGTGTTTTATTGGTTGTTTTCTGCCCTCTTCCCACCCTCTACACTCCCACTTTTCCACAGTTTTACACGCCCATTTCTGGAGTCTTTTTCAGATCTAAGGTGTGAGCCACCAGTGCTGAAACTGGGGGGTTTCATGACACTTTAAGGTCACATAAGGTAACACATCAGGACGAGTCAAAAGCAGGTCAGGAGTGCACAAACACCTCACTCACTGCACCGGGGAATACCCTCCTATACCGCACGCTTCATAAATTGACTAATGCCACCTACACACCACATGAAGACAGCAAACTTCCCCATTCTCTACAGATTTTGCTTTGAATTTTCAATGGATGGGTGTCAGTGTATTTAAACCCGAGAGAAAGAAAAAGCACACTGATTCAAACAAGTGAACATAAAATGTTTTGCAAACTGGTGTTAGTGTAGTAAAATTAGCGTCCCCACATTTGAATCAGTAAGTAACTTCTAAACAGAGAAAGCAGCAGAAGTACTTATTTAAACCACTGGCTTTAAATCACAGATGTCCACAGATGACCATCATATTTAAAGAACAGCATATTAATCAAAGTTGTTCCACCCTGTCTACAACAGACACAACCAATGACCACAACAGCTGGAGTCAATCGGCACTAGAAGCTGCAAGCTATTGTACAATTCACTAACTCAAACCAATCAGCAGTAAGCTCAAATAAATGAATGATTACTTATATATACACAACTATGCTGCAACAACTGATGAATGGCTGCTTTTATGATTAGAAAATATTTCATCCAAAAAAAACAAAAAACAAGTGAATTTAGGCATCACAACATTGTAATGTACAACATTAAAAAAAAAAATAATAATAATAAATTGAGATTACAATTAACTGGTGTCATCAAGTGTTTTTAAATGTTAATTGTTTTTTTATGGGGTTTTTTGGGCTGAGTATTCTTATGATCAATGAGGACACATTTATATGATCAAAAATGCAGGATAACAGTAATATTGTGAAATATTATTAAAATTTAAGATAACTGTTCTCTATTGTAATATATTTTAAAATGTATTTTATTCCTGTGATTTCAAAGCAGATTTCAGCATCATTACTCCAGTCTTCAGTGTCACATGATCCTTCAGAAATCATTATAATATGCTGATTTGCTGCTCAAGAAACATTTTATCATCAACACTGTTAAAATCAGTTGCGCTTCTTAATATTTTTGTAGAAACATTGATATTGGTAGTATTGTAGTAAATAAATACTACTGTGTTTTGCTGTAATTTTATAACTGCAAAATATCTTAGTAACCCCAAGCCTTGGACTGTAATATATTTAATCTATAGTATATTGAATTAAAACGTGTGTGATATCAGCCAGTAACCGATATTGTACCAGTATATTGTGCATCCCCAAATAAAATTCTACAGTTTTCCTAAAGAGCTGAAACAAGATGGTAATCCTAATGCTCTCTTGTGTTTCTAATCACCTGTTCAAACTTCCAGCCATCTGACATGGTGGAGACCATCTGTGTCAGCTCCTCCTCCTGACACTGCAGGACTCTGTAGACGTGCTTCACAGGGAGCTGAAGAAAGAGGAAAAGCATATGAGAAGACAGAAAAATACTACATGAAGAGGCAAGGCACACCTTTTCTTTCTTTTTTTTTTTTTTTTGTCAGTGCTCTGATTTAATTGCAAAATGACTGTAATTCCTGCAGATCCACAAATGTCATCAGATTAAGCTGAGAGGGCGGATTTCAGAGGACACATTTGTCATGGACATTTTGAAAGGACCTGGAAATGCTGTGGAAGATGAACCTATGTAAAAGAAAGGTCTGCAGAATGACCCAAATATTTCTGACTGATTAATATGTTTGAAATCAATGGGCCTCATTTATGAAACATGAACAGAACAAATATGTAAATAATCTGTTTAATAAATAAAGCCTTTAATAAATATGAGCTAAACCACTGAAATGTTTTTTTTTTGTGTGTTTTTCTTTTAACAAGGCTTTTTATTTCTTTGTAATGTGTTTTTTTTTTTTTGTAATTTATGAGTTAGCTTTCATGTTTCCAAAGAGCACAAGTAGATATACAGTATACTTTTATACCCCTGCAGCACAACCCTTTTTCTATATTTTGAGTATTTACATATTTTTCACAAATTTTACACAATAATATATATATATATTTTGTTAGATAAGTAAAGTAGCAAGCTTAAAATAAAATATTTAAAAAAAATCTAAATTACATTCAAGTTCCAAATTTGAAGTACCTGAGCCGTCTTACAATCCCTCTCCCTGATTTTGTCTTTGACCAGTTTAATCAATGAAGTGATATTGTAGAATTCAGCCTCTTCCAGCACGCCTGACAGATGAAACAGATGAAATATTTAATCAAAAACCACATATCATAAACAAAACAGCTTAATGTCAAGAATGTCACAAACAAGTTTAACTGAATTTAGCTGCCAGAAAACAGAGAGAAATCTAACAGCATGTTTAGACATATCTCAAAGTTCACGATGGCATTCCCATCATACCTTCCTCTGCTAGGCCTCGATTCAGCACCAGCTTTCCATGTCTCAGATAGTTGAGCACCGGACCAAAATAAGTGGGATCGCGGTCTATCAAATAAGCACCGGTTTCATCCTGGATGAGGAAAGAGCAATGTTAGTATAAGACGCGTCTCCAAAGGATTTCAGCATAATAAACAATTTATTAAAATGTGGATTATTAAATCAGGCTTAAATGACTTTGCAGCTCACCAGATAGTTTGTTTAAATCAGTATCGGTACTGAAGAGTGTCTGTTAAGACAAGGTGTGGCTGACATTTAACATACATGCTGCAGAGCCCATAGGGACGCTGATCCATCTGCAGCACAACATCATTACCACGGATCAATACTGAGGTCAGAAAAGTGAGCTTTATTCCACAATGTTTACGCTCAAACAAAAACAACTGGCAAGTGAAACTTTACAGTTAAATCATGCAATTTCTGTTTTGCAATGAAAACTTCTTTAATTGTAAGAAATATTTTTAACTAAGCCGATGGACAGATGAAATTCTTTGTCTTTTTAGAGGCTTTCAACTGTCGTTGCCCTAATAAATGATGCATACTGACCTTTGAAAGTTTAAAAGCATCCAGATAACCCTATTTCTTCTTCTGTCACAAAGAAGAAACTAGACGATTTATTAAAAAGACCAATATACTTATTTGACATGATAGATAATCAAACTCGGTGCATAACATATTAGCACTAATTAAACCAGTTTAATTGGTAGCCAATTCTATTCTGGATCAGTTCAGTGTGTTTTAAGTATTAAAAGTGCTATTCATTTAGTTATTCACATTATTATTTAGTTAGTTATTTACCATTTTGCTGGCAATTTAAAAACTTGTAAACTAATTAAAAAATAAATAAATAAAAACCTTTCCCTACTTTTAAATATTTATTTATAAACAAAAGTAAACTAACCAGCAACTCAATTGTTTTTTATCGTTTACTCCAGATAAACACTAGCAAAAGTATTTTATTGTTTAATAGGATAATTAATATTAAAGGTGCCATAAAATGCATTGATACAATATTTTAAATTGTTCTCTGATATCTACATAGAAGGTATGTGGCTTAGGTAAGGACAAAAATTCTCCAGAAACGGTTTTACATGTCCATTTACAACCCTAGGATTTCTAGCTAGAATGAAGTGGTCTGTTATTGGCTTAATTGGAAGGGTCCTGAATAATAATGTTGAGCTCTGCTCTGATTGGCTGTTTCACAGTGCAGCTCATTTCAGTACCTCACATAGGAAACACAGGGAGGGAACATATATATTTCAATACTTTCTTTCGCAGTTATATCGTTGGGTGATTATACTGTATATAAAATGCGGACATTCAGGGAGCCGCTATTCAAATGCACGATCGCTTTTTACTTTCACTTTCGCTTTTGAGATTCGCGATCGCACGGACTCCGTTTATACTATGGAGCGGCAGTACTTACCACATATTTTACAAGATCAGATGCTTGTCAGTGGTGCTCAGGATATGTAAATCATTCGCCATCATCCTCAGTCATCTCTCCTTACTCTGTTTATGTGGTAAGTGAAATCTTATACTACAATGTAACAGGCTACAGCTAGCAAGAAGCTAACCATGTCCCTTTAGTGGCTCGCGTTATTTTATTAGAACACGTTATTTGCTTTCCGTGCCTTTCTGAATACAGACACCAACCCATCCCTGCACTTCACATCCCCTGCACAGCCTGGGACATAACATTTATTACCACGATCTGCCATTTTCGCTGTTGAACTCTTATTATTCACTCATGCCAAGGTAAATACAGTTTTCCATTCTATGGCACCTTTAATACAGCTCATATTTTTAAAGTTTAATCTGATAAACATTAGTAAAATAGTTTAATTGGTTTAGAACACAATTTTAACGCAATAGTTAATATATCTTTGGTTTATTCAGATAAACAGTAGCAAAAAAATACTTTATATTGTGGTAACACTTAAGATACATAAGATAGCACAGTATAAGACAATGTGTTTGATATTATGAACTACCAATGAGCATTTAATAATCTTGGTTAATTGGCATACATCAATTGTTAGCTAATGTGAAAATATACAATTGTACAAATGCTATAAATGCTGTAAAAGTATTGATCATTATTAGTTCAAGTTAACTAACGTTAATGCTTTTAAACACAGTCTTGTGAAGTGTTACCAATATCAAGTTTAATCAGATAATAGCTAGACACTTAGTTTCGAAGTTTCCAGACAGACAGACAGACGGTTACTAACAAAGACTAGCAATCTTAGTAATATATAAAGTTTACTTGGACAAGCATTAGTAGTTTTTATTATTTGTGGTTTAGTGAGAACAACACTAGTATTAAGTTCTTCAGTTAGCACTTGACATGTAACCTAATGTAGCGTGCAAGTTTGTAATAATAAAGGATTACAGACATTAAAGACTTAAACGAGCTGATGCCATTTAAAATATACCGCAAACGACCTCTTTAACTAGATCTGACAGTCTAGAGCTGACTTTGTTTGGCGAGCGAGCTACATCAAGTGTTATCAGTTAGGCTAAGCTAACGTTAGTAAGCGGGACTCCATTCACTGTAACTTTACCAGCTAGCCGTCTAGCTACAATATTAAAATACACCAATATAACGAAATGAAACACTACAGACCCGTCATTTTGAGTTTTTCCAGTTTAACCGAACTGTTTAAAGCCCAGATAAGCGAAGTGGCGGTTAGTGTTTATTGTCATGCCCGCGGTATAAATACCTTGTCAGAGTCGAGGTCGGGGTCGGCCTGGCACAGGCGGTACAGGAAAGACTTCGGGTCTCTGCACAGCGTTTGTCTTGTCGTGAGAAAGTACGTGCCGCCGACGTTCAGACGAACCCATTTGGACGAGCCGCTTGCAGACGGCTGCAGTCTCTCTCCGGGAGAAAGAGCGGGACACCTGCGAGCGCTCGAGCCGCTCGGGTCAGGGCTCTTCTCCGCCATCCCTCCTCTGCACTCCCGCTGCCTTCACTGATGATGGAACTGAGCGAGAGCAGGAAGTGTGCGGAGTTTGAGAGCCGCTGTGCCCTCCCATCCCAGCCAAATACACCGCCGGGTGTGTCTCCAAACACACAGTGCTTACTATCCAGAATGCACACTTTTGGCAGTCAAGAACGCTGCGCGCGCAGCGACGCCCTAGAATTCTACCTAGATAGACAGCTCGGTACCTTTTGACACGTAACCATGATTGTTTTTTTTGTTTTTTGTTTTTTATTCAAACTGTTAAGACTTTTTATACCCTACAGGAATGTTCTTTTCCCCCCTCAAACTTCTTCTTTCTTAATTCTAAGAAATGATGTAATTAAAAAAGCAGAAGTGGACGTCCTTAAAGCATGCTTTGGTAGATCTTAACAAAGTGATTATGGCATAGCTTAAAAATAGAAATGATGTGACAAAAAGTGAATAATGACATACCAAGTCAAAATTATTACATACAGAGTAATAATTACGAGATAAATAGCTGAAATTATAAATGACATCAATGGCAAATATCAATTATGACATAGAAAGTAAAAAGTGCATTGCGTTTTAGGGTTAAAGAAAATGTCTGTAACCTTACTGTAAACTTAAACTAAACAATTGTGAGATAAAGCCAAATTCTAAGATAAAAAGTCAGTTATGAGATAAAAAGTCATAATTATAAAATACTATGAGATAAAAGGTCAAATATGACAAAAATGTGAGGAACTAAATCATAATTATGAGATTAGAATTTGATTTAAAAAATGGCAATTAAAACATACTAAGTCAAAATTACGATATACTAAGTCATAATTGATAGACGTCAAAATTATGAGAAGCTGAATTGACTACATTTTGACTTTTCGCCTTAAGCCGGGCTCACACTGTGCGATTTTTTTAAAGTCATTTAGGATTGTACTTGTCAGACTGTACGAACATGATGATCATGTCACACTGTGGGATCTCAGTTGTCATAAATGTCAGACTGTACGACAGTCGAGACGAGTTAAAAACGGGTGCGCGCAAGAAAACTTGTCCGGAGTTTTACATTATCAACCCATACACGTCCAGTGACTGCGAACTGAATTGCACGCGGGACCGAAATGTTGGCTATCATGAAAAGTATATGAACGGCGGTAATACCGGCGTGTTTAAGAAGAATAGTGTGTGTATTCATACACACCCACATGAAAACAGCGGCGCAACCAGTGTTTATATAACAAAATTAACATGTTATATAAAAAATAAACATATCAGATGAATTCCGTGAGCGGAGGACGGGAGCGCCGGAGTTTATGGCTGATAGAATAATTCTCAAGCATTAATTCTGCTCATAACTTGCCTTGAAAAACGGAGACAGTTTGATATTCGTCGTAGGGGTACTCACACTGCAGGACTGTGTGCCAAATCTTCTGACACTGCCAGAATTTCGTTGGAGGTGAAATTTGATCGCAACGGCCATTAATCGGCTGTCGGATTACAGATTTTTTTTTAATTACGGATTTTAGCGTAGGATTACAGGAATCTTTTAGGATTTTCAAAATTTGTCCCAGACGACCAAATCGTGGCCAAAATCGCACAGTGTGAGCCGGGCTTTAGTCATAATTTTATTTTATGTCATTATGATTTACAAAAGCAATATAATTTTTTTTTCTTATTCTGTGAGAACAGGCTATAGGTAGGGCTGGGCGGTATATCGAGTTTGTACGATATATTCTTTATAAGCGATACGGTATGAAGCAATACCGTTAATATCGATATAAGTAGGTTGATACGAGCGCATCTGAAAAAATATCTAGTGAGGACACAGACTGAACTGCTGCGGAGAAAGTGCATAATACAATTTGTTCTACATGTGTCAGGCTTTATATGAAGGGCTTTTAAAAAATCGTAAGATATAGTAGCCTATAGTTAATAGTTTCAGTTTAAAGCGGCTCTGACAGAAAGGCTGTGTGTGCCGCTGACAGAGTTGTTCTTAACGCATAACTTACATTTCACAGGTATATTCTCCATCTGTAAATGTTAGAAAGCCATGGAAATATTCCCATTTTGCTGTCAGAAGAGCATGAGCTTTTGCTTTGCGATTCTCCGCTAAACTTCACAGACCAGTTAGAACGAGCGCCGCCGCGCGCATGCGCGCCAAACAGACAGCGCGCAATGAAATAAGAGCGCAATGACTGACTAAAATATACATTTTGCTGAAATATTTGTAGTTGGAAAATAAATGAGACATATGTAGAATTTTAAACCGACAAGTATGTGTATTTGTATGATAGCACTAACCGTAAAGTGTAATGGGGTAATCAAAATAGCCTTTTTACTCAATTAGTCTGTGCTTTTTTATTATTCTCATTTTTAGTTTAGTAAATTTAACTTCTGCTTTAAAAGCATTATTTTTGTTTTTAGATTGCGATGTTACAATGTAATGTGATTTGAACCCTTTTTGCACATACTATATGCCTTCATGCTTACATTCACTTTATTTGTTTAATCCAAATACAAAATGCCGAGATATATACCGTATACCGCACATCAGCCAAAAAATACCGAGTTTTTGAAGTTTTGCTCATATCGCCCAGCCCTAGCTATAGGTAGTATTTCTTTGGTTTAATAAGATAAACACCAGTAAACATTTAATAGATCAATGGTTTAGTTTGACAAACACAATTACAGCTGTTCATATTTCAATGGCTTCGATAAGTATAGTGATCTAGTTTATATTTCTATGGCTTAATCAGATCATTTATCTGCATCGGTGTGCATGATTGTGTTCTCATGTTCAATAAGCATCGAATAAAGACTATTTGAGTGAGCCACGTGAAGACTGATAATACAAAAGACAGTAGAGTGAACAGCAGGCATTTATCATCATGGTCCTGCTATTGCTACAGTATAAAGTGAGATGTGTTTCTCATAGCTGTTGTGGGCAATCTCTTACTGTATGTTTCCCTAAAACCTGGAAAGCTGAATGGTGAGTTCTGTATGAACTCATTTCAGCGCTGCAAGATGTTGAGAAATGTAAACAGCCAGCATGCACGAGAGAGCCAAATGTACAAGACATGGAAAGTCCATTGGGAGCTGTTGTCTTAGCACTGCTGTCTCGCACATGCTACCAACACACTTTCAGAAACACAAGCAGAAAGATGTTACTCTTCATATACACTTTTATTATGAGACTTAACATGATTTTCTCCTGGACATTCTTCAGTATCATTAATGGTGTGCAGAAATCCAAGGGCATAAACATCGAATATGATATAATTTAAGTGACCTGATTAGGACACATACAAATCTTGCAAAATATTACAGCCATCTTTTACATTCAAAGGCTTTACATCTCAATATTTACAACACGTGGCCCCTGAACATGAGTCAATTAAAATCTCTGAATATTAGATTTTAAATAATATTAGGTACTACAGGCTGAGCCGCTGCCAGCAAATGATCTTATATAAGAATAAAATTATACAAGGTGCAAATCCAGTAACAGTGTTACTTTCTGAACAATACATCATCTGTACATCACAGTTATAATCGCTGACAAACCTAGTCGAGTTATAAATACACGATTGAACAATTCCTCAAAAAATGCAAGGAGAAAACACAACAGAAGAAGACAAACACACTTCTGTGCTTGGTTCTCACTTGTAGTTACAGCATTTTCGTTTGTCTGTGCTGGACCAACATCCTTTTTAATGTACAATAAAGTGGTCAAAAACTGCATCCGCAAACACGGCCCTTATTTACATTCTCTTCACAGCTCAATTCCCGTAGCTATAACACCATAATTACACTGCAAGAGAGTGACCCGGCTTTTGTCGCAACACCTAATGCTGCTCGCTTGCTGTGTATACTGTGTAACGTACCTTATCAAGTACTTATTTTCAAACTAAACCGATGTTTATAAATAAAGTATAATATAAAACAAATATAAACAGCAGATTTAAGGAACCCAGTGCAAGTTTCACAGGTGAAACCACAAAAAAAAAAAAAAAAATCCATTGCTGGGTAAATTTCATACTAAATATAACGGCTCAAAATTGATTCTTTTTCAGATGATGATAATTACATGTAATGTGATATTATACAGGTGAACAACATGACTTGGAGAATAAATATAAATATATTAATGATATGTTTATCAATTTAATATGTACTTGACCTGTAGGAACATTTGAGTGTCCTCTATAACTATCTTTATTATTTTAAAAGGCAACAGATTTGAGTGTTTTTTCCCCAAGCTTTTGGGATACCTCCTATGTATATACATATCTACATACACACACACACACACACACACACACACATACATATACATACATACATACATATATATATATATATATATATATATATATATATAGTACAAATTGTGGATTTGCTGAGTTTTAATAATCTTTGATTTTATATTACACCTGCTAAATATGACTAAAACACTGCAAGCAATCTTTTTACGTCAAGAAGGAATATTGATGCACTAGTCCCATAAATGCACAGTTGACTTCCTGATAGGTAGTTGAATGGTGAAGGACTCAGACCTCTAAGATTTGCCTTGACTCCAGTGGTCTTCTGATGCCCCAGCATGCCAGTAGTCTCTTATTAGTGATATACTGTTCCCCACACCTCTTGAATCTTCTTACACCATTTGTCCGCATTACCATTGGGATCCATTAGATAATATGTCCTGTTTGGCTGCATATGAGAAAACAATGAAAAGATTTAGCAGCATTTAGCAAAGTCCCAAGTAACATTATATTACCATGTTTTCTTTGGATATGTAACCTTAGAGCACCATGTTAATGCTACGTCATATAAATTATATTTAAATATATATTTATATTTAGCCAGCAGCCATATCACCCTGCAGCCCAAGACTGGTTACCCACTGAAGCTAAGCAGGGTTGAGTCTGGTCAGTATCTGGATGGGAGACCTCCTGAGAGGTTGCTGCTGGAAGAGGTGTTAGTGAGGCCAGCAGGGGGTGCTCACCCTGTGGTCTGTGTGGGTCCTAACGCCCCAGTATAGTGATGGGGACACTATACTGTAAAAAGCACCATCCTTCGGATGAGACGTTAAACCGAGGTCCTGACTCTCTGTGGTCATTAAAAATCCCAGGATGTCCTTCGAAAAAGAGTAGGGGTGTAACCCCGGCATCCTGGCCAAATTCGCCCATTGGCCTCTGACCATCATGGCCTCCTAATCATCCCCATACACTGATTGGCTGCGTCACTCTCTCTCCTCTCCACCAGTAAGCTGGTGTGTGGTGGGCGTTCTGGCGCAATATGGCTGCCGTTGCATCATCCAGGTGGATGCTGCACACTGGTGGTGGTTGAGGAGATTCCCCCCCTTTCATGTAAAGCGCTTTGAGTACCCAGAAAAGCGCTATATAAATGTAATGAATTATTATTATTATTTAATAATCATTCAGTATGATGCATTTATCAAAGTACCATACATTGAAAATGTACTCACCCTCACGCCATCCTAGACACAGATGAGTTTTTTTTTTTTCGAACAGATTTGGAGAAATTTAGCATTACACCACTTGCTCACCAATGGATCCTCTGCAGTGAATGGGTGCCGTCAGAATCAGAGAACAAACAACCGATAAAAACATAACAATAATCCACAAGTAATCCACACAACTCAAGTCCATCAATTAACATCTTGTGAAGTGAAAAGCTGTGTGTTTGTAGGAAACAAATCCTGATTCAGACAAGATGACGTTTTCACTGGAAAAAGCGATTTTAGCAGGAATTGCAGAAATCTTGATGGATTTGTTTCCTACAAATACGTGACTTTTCGCTTCCAATGATGTTAATTGATGGACTGGAGTTGTGTGGATTACTTGTGGATTGTTGTGATGTTTTTATCAGCTGTTTGGACTCTCATTCTGACGGCACCCATTCACTGCAGAGGATCTACTGGTGAGCAAGTGATGTAATACTAAATCTCTCCAAATATGTTTCCGATGAAGAAACAAACTCATCTCCATCTTGGATGGCCTGAGGTTGAGTATGTTTATTTTTGGGTTAACTATTCATTTAATACCATCCATAAAGCTTCTAGAGAAGGCAACTATTAGTCAAATAACTATAACATCATAACCTACAAAATCAATTATAGAAATATCTATATGAAGAGTTCAGATGTAAAAGCCTCTTAAGTGCCACCTGAAATTTTCTTCTAAAATGAGAATTCTTATCAGGCTCCTATATTTATGTTCAGTTATTTCACTATAATTGCATAGAAAAGGACATATAGATTGCCATTAGAGTAAAATTACCTAAACATAGCAGCCTGATAAAAATGCTCGTTTTAGATAAAAATTTCAGATGGCACTTAAGAGGATTTTGCATCTGATCTCTTCATATATAAAACTACTTATGTATCTATATTATAATGTAATAACAAAGTTTTAAAAAAATACTAGAATTTTTACCGTGTGGACAAAAAATGTCTTGAAATTCTTGGCCTCGGGACGCAACTCTGGAGACCATGGAATTTCCCCCTTTAGTACTTTATTCACAGGATCCACATAATATAGATGTGGCCCTTCTGTCAGTAAAAGCTGACGGCGTCGAGCAAACAGTCCCTGTGAAAAAATGATAAACAAGAAAGGGTCAAAAACATTTACTGTCATTACCAACTGCAGCCAAAAGAGGGTGCTATTTGTTTTCGTATTCAACTCTTTCAAAAATGAAAGAAAACCATGCACCTGTTTTTCACTCAAGATACCATAAAAGATTAAGAACCAGGGAGAAATTTTTACCTTTCGTTTGTCAACTGGTCCCATTTTATATATCAAGTTATTTTCAACAAACTGGTGCCTTTAAGACAGATAAAAATAGCAGATGTTAATGAATAACAAGCTGGCAGTTAGTACTTCTTGTGTTGTTGAAAACAGAACTATAATGATCAAGAGTTCACTTTACAACATGCTATAAAAAAACCTAACAGGAAATGCAAGAGATAAAAAAAGATCATTATTAGCACATACACACGCAAGCCTTCATAATCTCTATTACTATGTGCAATAACAAAATGAATGTGTGTTTAAACTACGCTGTCACTACAGGATGGCAATTTAATATTTAACCAGAATGAATGTTTATGAGCAGGAATACAAATTTCTGAATGAAGGTTATTACATACCAAGGGTTACCACTTGTTTGCTTCTGCAGCAGAAGTCGTTTCTCCTCACTGGAGAACTGCAGGTCCAGCTCAAAGGAGTTGCTGTCCAGGTCATGGATGTACTGCTCAATATTGCTGCAGGATCTCAGTGGGACGATCTGAGATGAGCTGGATGGGACCACCTGCAGGCTGCTGAAGTGACTGAGGAGATCTTCATACTGTGGGATACAAATAAAACAGCAAATCAGCACACAGTGACAAGACCCAGCGAGCCTGCACTTATGAGCTCACAATTTGTACCATTAACTGACTTTAGAAGCTTAAATGTTTAACTTTAATTTAACCTGAACTAGTGGCCGATTTTACTTTGTATCAAAGAGTGAAAACGAATATTAAATGAGAAAAAAAAAAGTAGATGGCAGGGCTTGATTTTAGCACCATCTCTAGCTCACAGCAGGTTGACGGTCAGAGGAGATGGTATAAGGATGTTCTGCACAAGCCGTCAAGCTGACGTCATTAGAAGAAACACCATTCTAGATGGGAAGCAAATTTTCAGATTTTGACGATATTACGAAGTCAAAATAATTTTCAGTGGATTAACTTGACTAATAATGTGTGCTAAGTAAATAGGATCCATTTTGATTTCATCCAGACATACAGAAACATGAAATGTTAGCTGTAAAGTAGAAGCCAGTTTTATAGGTTTAATAAGTGGTCAATTTTGATTTCTTAAAACATGATGTATGAGGCAATTAAAAAAATAAAATAAAAATCAACCCCATACAATGCAACAAAAAACAACCAAACAAAACACAAAACAAAAATAACAAAATAAAAGTCATAACAAAAAACAACCAAGCAAAACAAAAATAACAAAATAAAGAACATAACAAAAAACTACCAAATGAAACACAAAACAAAGAAACACAAATAACAAAATAAAAATCATAACAAGAAACAACCAAATGAAACTCAAATAATAAAATTAAAAAATAACAAAAAAACAACCAAACAAAACAAAGAAACAAAAGCAACAAAATAAAAATCATAACAAAAAACAACAAAACAAAGAAAACAATCAAAACACTGTTTATATGTAATTTTTCACAGCATTGTGCATAATAGGTATGATAAATCTAACTAACATTGCCATAGTAGTCTTCATCATCTTCAGCCATGGCTGGTAGGTAAGGGGTCAGCTTGGGTGGAGTCTGAACCGGCAAGTTCTCCCATGAGATTGTCTCAAAGAACATATGGCCTTTTAGTGGATTGAACCCACCCATTTCCTCACATCCTAGCCGCTTTCTATGGTCCAAAGACTGAAATCAGAAGGAAAACAATGAGTGTGCTTCAACATACTTGTGCGGCACGAAAGTGATGATAGGTAATGGAAACAAAGATCCTTACCAACAGTCGCTGCACCAGATCTTTAGCTTTAGGGAAGAACTTCTCAGGAAATTCATATTCCAGCTTTATTATCTTTTGAAAAATCAAGTACTCGTTCCTATTAAAAGACAAAAGTAAATGACTAACTGAACTAAATCAATATCGACTGAATGGTTTGCAGCGAAGAGCTCTGAATCAGCTGAGAGAACGAAAGGCTTAAGTTAGTCACGTGGTTGAATGTTTTGTTTTCAACGGCCATCCAAGCCAATTTATTGGTTGTAATGTAACTAAAACGGCATGCGGGCCATGTGACCCAGTGGTTGGGGTTTCCTCAGAAGCCCTCTGTACTGTCTACACAAACAAGTCATAAACACCAAAGCCAACACTTCCTGTTATTTCACACCATGTTTTTTAAAACTGCGATTACAACAGTGATCAACCACCAGCACTTCAGCTGAAGTGCAAAGCATCATCACCACATTATTGTTTAATTGAACTAAAGCTGAATTGATCAGTAACTTACCCAGCTCTAAACGGAGGTAATCCAGCCACCAGCTGGTAGATTATACAACCCAGTGCCCAGAGGTCAGAACTAAGAGAGAAATATCAAAGAAAAGAAAATAATTTCAATGCAACTTACTCACATCTTAATCTGGTAATATTGCACATTAAATGCCAAAACCTTTTGCAGGCTGATTTTTCCGTCAGCAGCTCTGGAGAAACGTACTGTGCAGTGCCAACAAAAGAATTGGCTCTTGCTGTAAAGACAGATTTTGATATTAAGAGCAGATTTAGGTGGGCAAAACATCATTACATATCTTCAGTGGCCGTAACCGCACTGACAACTCATATATGTGCACAAAAAAAAAATGATAGACTGTCCCATATTTATGTTATTTGAGAGCTGTTGTGAGTGTATCTATAGATAACAAACGCTTCATGCCTGACCTACAAGGGGGCTGAAGGAAGTTAACGACAGTCGTTAGTAAAAAAACAACAACCAGAGCAAAGCAATTCCACGAAATATTTAATAATGGTGCGTTACTTTGAACGCTGTCTGCTGACAACTGTTTTGCTGTCCCGAAATCTGTAATTTGAATGTGCATGTCTTCGCTCAGTAAAATGTTCTCTGGCTTAAGGTCCCTAAATAAAAAAAACAAAAAAAATACAAATGAATATTTAAAAATGCATTACGAAATTATTTCTAGGGTCATATTGTTGGTCATAAATGTAAATTACCTGTGAATAATTCCCATTGCGTGCAAATACTCAAGTGCACAAACTATCTCAGCAGTGTAGAATCTTGTGCAAGTCTCATCAAATGAGCCTATTTTGCGAATGTATCTAAGTAGTTCTCCATTCTTTGCATAACTGAGGGCGAAATCTGATGGATTAGAAGTTAAGAACATTTTAACAAAGTAATAATGAGTTTAACAAACACACACTTGATTTCATTTCAGTTTCACAACTCAACACCACAGTTTTACTCTGAAAAGGATACATAATTTATGGGAATCTTGAAATGTGAAGAAGAGCTTTACGAAAAAAGGATGATCTATGCTTGACAATATATCCTTCTCTCTAATCACATAGTGTGCTTTATTCTCTTTCCTGATGTGATTCTTCTCTAGAATCTTCACTGGAAAACAAATTGACATCAGTTTAGTTCATTTAATTATTATCATATATATATATATATGTATGTATGTATATAATTTAAAATAATATAATGCCCATTACTTGCATACTCCTTTCCTGTAGCCAGTTCCTTTGCAAGCACAACCTGCAATTAAAATGTGTACAGCTATTACAACAAATCAATGAAGCCATCGTAAAACTGTATTGTTATTCAACTACCAAAAACATTTGTCATTAAACTGGCTATTTGGACCCGAAAAAATATATATATAAATTTGTTTTTAAATTGTTAATTATTAAATAAATATTAAACATTTTATTGCAAAGTCTTCTGACATGCAGGCTACTGAAACAAAAATTGTACCCACCGTTGAGAAGGAACCCTCTCCTAAAATTTTGCCAAAGCTGAAATCCTCCTTCTTGCGTGATTGTGGAGGCTTGATGGTAGACGTCTTTGGCTGAGCGCTTGCCTCACCCCCGCGGATCTCCATACTGAGACAGTGAGGAAGGTTGGAGTTGAGCTGAGTCCTTACCATTGATGAAGAAGCACAGGAGCACAACACCACGCTAGGCTGGATGGGAGCAGCATCGTACTGAACGAGCAAAACACACACAGAGAGCAAACATGACACAGACTCAGACATGCGGCTGCATGTGCAATGAGGAACAAAACCACCTTGGAGGCAGTAACCAGCAGCTGATAAAGTACAGTAGAGCTTCCGCAGAGGGGAGGGCTGTGTTTGTTTTCACCCAGGATTACGAGTACTCACATTCATTCACTCAGACCTGCCTTTGTTTACGCTGCAGAGCATGCAAAATATTTACCCTGCTGAAGTTACAAAAACATCATTTTTGCCCCACGGTTTTGGTTAGGTGTAACCACACTTTTGATGCTAACCACATGTACTGTACCTCAACTAAACTCATGGGGTGATCGTTTGGAGGTGCTCTCCTAGTTATTTTTTTACTTTTTAATAATTTTACACATACATAGTGTAAAATCACTCCAATCTTGTCAGTAGCCTAATTAAACAAATACTTTACCATTGCTTCTGGACAAAATATGAGTCCATAATAACCCTTCCTTAGTAAAAAAGTCCATCCCCCGTTGTCCTCTCAGGACTGTTTTTGAAAAGGCTTTGCTTGTAAGCACTGTGCATATTTCTCTCCTGATACAGACGAGGCGAATTGTTCACTGGAGAAAGCAGTATTATGAATAGAGGACTCATGTTTTTGCTGAAAGCAACATTAAAAATGTCTGTAGCACTTTACAATAAGGTTCATTAGTTAACATTAGTTAACAACATTAGTAAACATGAACTAAGAATGAACAATACTTCTACAGCATTTATTAAGCTTAGTTAATGTTAATTTTAGCATTTACTAATGCATTATTAAAATCTCAAGTTGTGTTTGTTAACATTAGTTGATGCACTGTGAACTAACGTGAATAAACAATGAACAACTGTATTTTCATTAACTAACATTAACAAAGAGTAATAAATAGTGTAATAAATGCATTGTTCATTGTTTGTTCATGTTAGTTAATATATTAACTAATGTTAACAAATGACACCTTATTGTAAGGTGTTACCAAAATGTCTCATTATTGGATTTGTTTCTTATAAACACAGCTTTTACTTCACAAGAAGTTAATTGATGGACTGGAGTCATGTGGATTACTTGTGGATTATTGTGATGTTTTAATCAGCTGTTTGGACTCTCATTTTGATGGCACCCATTCACTGAGGATCCATTGGTGAGCAAGTGATGTAATAATGATCCATTTCTCCAAATCTGTTTTGATGAAGAAACAAACTCATCAACATCTTGGATGGCCAACAAAATTTTCAGCAAATATTCATTTTTGGTCATTTACTTTAAATAACATCCAAGCAAGTACAGTAGGATTCTTTCTTGTAGGCAAATCTATCTCTTTATTTATTTACTTGTAAATGCCATTTTATGGGGCAATGTCACATTTAGATATAATAATTATGACTTCACAAAGAGGAACCTGAGAGACAAGACTAATAATAATTAATCTATCCAATTAGGAACATGTTGTTTACTGGACTGCTAGACCACTGCTATATATGTGTGTATATATATATATATATATATATAATGTGTGTGTGTATGTGTGTGTGTATATATATATATATATATATATATATATATATATATATATATATATACACACATATATAGCAGTGGTCTAGCAGCTGGCATAGTATCGTAAGACATTTTTATGGTATCGTGACAACCCTAGTGTGTGTGTGTGTATATATATATATATATATATATATATATATATATATATAATGTGTGTGTATGTGTGTGTGTGTGTATATATATATATACTTATATAATGTGTGTGTGTGTGTGTGTGTGTATATATATACACACACTAGGGTTGTCACGATACCATAAAAATGTCTTACGATACTATGCCAGCTGAAGTATCACGATACCATGCAGTATTGTGTTAATTTAAAATTCAATTCTACAAAATAAATAAATAGATGTAAGTGAAAACAGACAATATTATTCTCTGAATACTTAATGTGAATGAATGACTGGCTATTGTTATCCATGAAATGATCTAAACAAAACTCATCTTAGCACTGCACAGAAGCTGCATGGAGTGACATTTAGATGTGGCATTTATACATAATTGCATAAATAATGTTATGAGATTAGTGTTTTAAATACTACATTCTGAATATAGAAATATGTTGGAAAATAATGTAATATGCCTACTTTTAGATGGGAAACTTAAAAACGGCCAGCAGGTGGCAGAAGTTCGTGATTGAATCACTGAGTCATTCAAACGATTCTTTCAAAACGGCTGAATCCTTCAGGAGCGAATCAAATGACTGTTTTTATGAATGGCTCAGTGAATCAGTGATTCGCCCAAATCAACGCGGATTTGGATTCGAACACAAACGAAACAAAAACAGCACTCTTGCTCGTGTCGTATTGCCGAACTGTCAGGAGCATTTTTTTGTTTTTGTATCTTGAAATTTCCGAGTTAGCAGCATGTATATTAAAACATAACATTATAAATGAATAAACAAAATATACATAATGATAGATAAGAACCAAGTGCAAAGCCGCTATGCTGATGAATGGATTTGCGTTCGTGATCGCAAGATGCTTCCAGAAACGAACTATTACACCTGTTCTAGAAGTGGTCAAATTAATTAAACTGTGAGAATACTTTCTTGTAAGATATTATGATGTTGAATAAGTGATGCTTGAGCTGCTGTTTTTTTTTAAATGACATAAGATGGTCTGAATCAGACCCTTTCTTCTGATAAACTGCAGCACGAACAACGACGTGCAAGTGCGACTTCCCATTGCAAACTGAACTGAAGCATCGGGAAACACTCAGCACCATATAACGCGTAACGTTATACACAAAGCACAGCAGAAAGACAATTGGCAATCAACTTGTAATGTTTCTGCTGGCATGCATGTTCAAATGAACGTTTTAAACAGTGTTCTTGCCGTGCATACAACATATCTTACGGTATCATATGGACGATACTACCGTTTAAAAAATGCAATGGCACCGCGGGTATTTTTAAGCTTTAGTATCGCGATACTACCGTAGTACCGGTGTATCGTGCAACCCTAACACACACACACACACACACACACAGTATATATTTAGAAAATATCTACATGTATTTACATGTCTATATTTATATTCATATAATTAATATTATATATAAATATATTTAACATATAAACATAACCAATTTTTCTTAAATATATACATGCATGTGTGTCTATTTATATATACGTAATAAATATACACACATATATGCAGAGCTGGGTAGATTACTTACAAATTGTAATCCGTTACTGATTCCAGATTACATGACAAAAATTGTAGTCAGTAACGTAATCTGTTACATTACACATTTTAGGTATATATATAATCAGATTAATTTTAGATTACTTTTGATTTAACTCATTTATCACATTCCATTCATTGTAATTTACAACATGAAGTGCATTAAACATTATATTACATCAAGGTTTCCCAAACTAGGTTTCGTAAAGGAACTGCAGAGGGATTGTGAGTTTAATGAAAACCTGACAATTAATTAAATAAAAAATACAAAAATTAAATGAAAATAAATCATTTTAAAACAAACTCCCTTTCTTTTTTTCTTTTATTTGAACTCCCTTTCGAGGAAAGTCTCTTCACTCTTCACTTTCTTTGTTTCTAGTCTCTTCACAGGCGTTGCCATATTTGCAACACCTCCGGGCAGCTCGTACAAGACCAATCTTAATGAATGGAGGAATCCTGAAATCTCAAAAACTGCTCGCTGAACTCACAATTAAATTACATTATGTCAAATCAGCAACAAAAATCTGAAATTAATTGCCCCATGAATGTTGTTTCTTATGCTCAAATAGCGTTTAAAAAGCTTATTTTTCAGGCTAGACCAGCCAATGCGCATGCGTAGTTCCAGTGTGCATTGGCTGGTCTAGTCAGGTTTCTATGGGAAATTTGGCTCTGTCATTTAGAAGGTGGGACTATTCCTCCATATTGTGCATTGCAGTTTCTCCCATTCATAAGTATAGGAGAGAACCGTCTTTGCATTTCTATAGTCTTTGTTTTAAATAAAACACTTACTAAAACAAGGTGAACTATTTTTATTTACCTGCATGCAATGTGATCATTAATCAACATCAAAGAAACCGTGAGCATGCAAATGTGTTACTTAACTATTGAAATATTTATTTTAAAATCTCAGGGGTACTTAAAGCAAATATATTTGATGAATAAGGTTTAGATGACAAAGTTTTGGAATGCCTGCATTACATGTAACTAAGAAATAACGTGAATATGTGCATTTTAATTAGTTATAATTAATAATACATTAAAAAACCTACAGAGTAATAATTCAAATAAAAATGAATGTGTTCATCAGTAGTTGATGCAATGTTGAAACCCTTCTTAAACCTGAAATGATTTTTGTAAATGCAGTGTTCAAATGCTGTCGCCACCTGACTAATGACTGATCTTTGTGTGAATGTCCACAAAACTGGACTATATATACATATATAATATGTATATAATCGGTAGGCTATTTTAGAAAGGAAAATTTAAAAGATGAAAAAGAGAAATTAGGGAGAATCAATGATTTATGAATAATTTATTGCTATTGTGTGAATAATATGTAATCATGTAATCCATAAAAAAGTAACTGTAGTCTGACTACAATTATTTTAAAATGTAACTTACTCTAATTACAAGTACTTAATTTTTGGAATCTGATTACATAATCCAGATTACATGTAATCAGTTACTACCCAGCTCTGCATATATGTAAGCAACATGGAACGAGAGGACGTGCTGTATCGTGAATAAATCACGGCTGAAGGGCATTGTTAGGCACGACGCGAATCGGTCTGTTTTAAAACTTAAAGACGGAAAACAGACATTTTCTTATGCTGAGAGATAAGCAGATGTATGTGTGTGAGAAAATATCATATATGGTGTTAAAAAAATAAATGACACAGCGGATGATAAGAGCTCCTATTCTCTGTTTTTTATTTAAACTCCATTTTATTTAAGCTCCATATATATATAGCTCCATTTTTATGTAACCTCCATGATGAGGCATGTTACATCTGAACATTCTCTTGCCGTATACTGTTGCTGTCAGGAACATTTTTTTAGCGGAAGGACAGCATTTAACAAACTTGCTTCAAAAAAGTAACATTTCAGTACATACATTTTTAGTTTAAATTTTTTTTTTATTGAGTGGTAACCATTTTATAAAAGCAATAAGGTACTCGAGGCCTTGCTATATCGTAAATAAATCATGGCTGAAGGGCTTCACGTCATGCCTAACAACGCCCTTATACACATATACACACATATACATATACATATATATATATATATATATATATATATATATATATATATGTATATAGACAGAGTATATACATATACAGTGGGAAAAAAATATTATTTGATCCCCTGCTGATTTTATAAGTTTGCCCACTTAAAAAAAAAAGAAAAAAAAGAAGGGTTTATCATTTTTATGGTAGGTTTATTTTAACTGATAGAGACAGAATATCAAACAAAAAATTCAGAAAAAAGCAGCATACAAATGTTAAAAAAAGATTTACATTTTAGTAAGTCAAATAAGTATTTGATCCCCAAGCAAAACATGACTTAGCACTTGGTGGCAAAACCTTTGTTGGCAATCACAGAGGTCAGACGTTTCTTGTAGTTGGTCACCAGGTTTGCACACATCTCAGGAGAGATTTTGGTCCACTCCTCTTTACAGATCTCTTTCTTAGCCGTCTCTTGGAAACTTGAAGTCTCAGCTCCCTCCACAGATTTTCTATGGGATTAAGGTCTGGATACTGACTAGGTCACTCCAGGACCTTAATGTGCTTCTTCTTGAGCCACTCCTTTGTTGCCTTGGCGGAATGTTTCGGGTCACTGTCATGCTGGAATACCCATCCACAACCCATTTTCAGTGTTCTGGCTGAGGTTCTCATGCAAGATTTTACAGTACATGGCCCCATCCATTTGACCCTCAATGTGGAAAAGTCGACCTGTACCCTTAGCAGAAAAACAGCCTCAAAGCATAGTGTTTCCACCTCAGTGCTTGACTGTAGGGATGGTGTTCTTGGGGTGATAGTCAGCATTTCTCTTCCTCCAAACACAACGAGTCGAGGTGATGCCAAAGAGCTCAATTTTGGTCTCATCTGACCACAGCACATTCTCCCAAGCCTTCTCTGAATCATTTAGATGTTCATTGGCAAACTTCAGACAGGCCTGTCCATGCATGTGACTTCTTGAGCAGAGGGACTTTGTGGGCGCTGCAGGATTTCAATCCATTGCGGCGTAGAGTGTTACCAATGTTTTGCTTGGTGATGGTGGTCCCAACTGCCTTGAGATCATTAACAAGCTCCTTCCGTGTAGTTCTGGGCTGATCCCTCACCTTTCTCACGATCATCCTTACCCCATGAGGTGAGATCTTGCACGGAGCTCCAGACCAAGGCCAATTGATGGTTGTTTTGTATTTCTTCCATTTCCAAATAAATCGCACCAACAGTTGTCTCCTTCTCACCAAGCTTCTTGCTGATGGTCTTGTAGCCCATTCCAGCCTTGTGCAGGTCTACCGAGGTATTACATTCTGGTATCGTACCGAAGCCAAAATTATGGTATCGAGCCATCCCTAGTGTATATATATATATATATATATATATATATATATATATACACATACATACACACACACATATTAGGGGTGTAACGGTTCACAAAATTGACGTTTCAGTTCGATACGATACAGTGATGTCACAGTTCGGGACGTTTTCGATACAGCGAAAAGAAAGAAATGGCAGAGAAATTTCCTTGATTTTTACCAAAAAAAAATTATTTATTTATTAAAAATATATATATTTTTTCACTTTGAACTAGGGATGTAATGATTAACTGCGAGCTGATTGAAAATCGTTTCAAATATCCATCTTTATTTGACCCTCTAACTCTAGCACTCTCTATTCTAATTCTATTTTATCTATCTGTCTTCTTTTTATTTAAAAAAAAACAAAACAAAAAAAACACACACACTTGACCCTCTATCAATTGCATATTTATTCTCTAACTGCTATCTTTTCTTGAAAAACTAACACTAGCTTTCTTTTTTTCGATTTCTACCTACTTGTTTCTTTAAATAAAATAAATTTAAAATAACGTGTACTGCATTAGGCTAACCAAGACTTGTCATAGCACTTGCATGTTGTTGCTCTTTTGTTGATTTTGATTGCCTCTATTGTCCTCATTTGTAAGTCGCTTTGGATAAAAGCGTCTGCTAAATTACTAAATGTAAATGTAAATATGTGACGATTCAAATAGGTTGAGATGCTAAACAAATTGCGATTCAATTAGGGGTAGGAGTTTATATGAATGTATGTCTGAGGGGAACTTACTGTCTTTAGAAAAGTTTAGATGGTATTTGTTCTTTTCATCTTGCCTCTGTATAATGCATATTAAAGTTCATAAGTGCAGCACTGCTTTGTTTACAGCGGAAACCAAGGAAATGCTTAAAGCGCCACCTTCTGGCAGAGAGTGAATCTGCGTCTCATTCAGCTCGTCTGCTGTTTCTGTTTCATGCAGATATTTTTTATTTATAGTTTCACAAAACTGAAGTCAAGCCATTCTGTTTTAGCTTCAAATTTCAAAATTATATAGTCTAATTTAGATTAAAAACTGCTCATGTTGCATGTATGCAGCATCTTTGTTTAGATCATGATTAAAATGCAGTGGTTGCCTCTAATTTTAAATGGAAAGAGCACAGACAAAGCCTTATTTTGTTTATATGAAGAGATTTCTTTTATTTGTGTTACTTATTTATTTGATTTGGGGCTTGTTTTAAAATGTAAATTTAGTGTTGTTATTTACATTCACATTATATTTAAATTTTGTTATTTAGCAGATGTTTTTGTCCAAAGCGACTTACAAATGAGGACAACAGACGCAATCAAAACCAACAAAAGAGCCATAATATGCAAGTGCTATATTAGTATATTATAGTGTTATATTTCAATTTCCCAAAGAAATGTGCAACATTTTGTCCAAGCAATAATAAAAGGACACATTTAATTTATAATTTGTCTTAAATCTCATTTTGTTAAAAAAAATTGTGAATCGAATTGTGAAATCAAAATCGTGAATCGAATCGAATTGTGAGTTGAGTGAATTGTTACATCCCTACTTTGAACAATGATGGCGCTATACTTGACACATCTTCTTTTATCAGCATATAAAACAAAAACAGCTCCGATTTGAAGTATTCCTGCTGATGTAGCCTATTGTCATGCAGCAGATTAATCTTTTCCAATAAGCTTAAATTGATTTTTACCTTTTATGGGCATTTTTTACCTTTATAAAGCCTTTTTTTTTTTTTTTAAAGTGTGCATCACCTTTTGAGTCTTTTATTTATTTATTTATTTATTTTTTACATTTAATAAGTCAATAAGACATTTGGGCTGTTACCAAGCAAATTAAGTCAGTATTGACAAAATTCATCTTTGCAATGCAGAGGAAACCTAGAAGTTACATCTGAATGGCATTTAGATGCCTTTACACTAGGGGTGGCACGGTACATGTATTCGTACCGGTCCGGTGCATAAGGCCTTACGACGAATACAGGCAAATCACCCCCAATCCAGAAGGGGGCGCCCGCAGCAATGCAACGCTGTTTGATAACCGTCAGCGCCAGGAGAAGAACAGCGAATGCCATGAGTTGCGCACTTGAAAACAAAGCCCACTAGACAGTGACCATGCGCTGATTCTGAACGCATCTCTCACATAGACTGACAAAGGATTATACTTTAAAGGCTTACGCACTCAATTGTTTGCTAAATGGAGCTTTGTGCTCGTGTATCCTACCTCTCTCATTCAGCACAAATCCAAATATTCCATAATATTTCCATATTTGCGATGTAATGTATCTGAATGCTAAACTATTATTTATTATGTAAATTATAGCCTTTGTACTTCAGTCGCGTTCCAACGGTGACACAGAGACGCGCGCGCTGATGTTTGGCTCACTGTATTTTATTTTGATAAAGTAACAACTGCGCTGTCAAGTTAGCAATGCTGGAACTGATGTGTGTGTGTGCGTGCTCCGGTGCGATCACTTCAACTGTTTATACTAGCAGAATCAACTTTAAACACTTATTGTCTTATTAATAATCACTGTATAAAGGTATGCTTTGATTTGTGTACACTCACAATGAAAACAAAACAGATTTTATATAACATGTAATAATATTTAGTATTTTCACATCTAGATGGATTTTTTTAATTTGCACTACTGTCTGTTCAAAATAAATGAAAAGAAACAGAGCATAGTAGATTATTAATTTTTTTTCCATGTTGTACCGAAATCGTATCGAACTGTGACCCCCGAACCGAGGTACGTACCGAACCGTGACATCTGTGTACCGTGCCACCCCTATTTTACACACTGTTTAATGCAGCTCAGAGTGACGTGTAATGCTTTAAACTGCAGTTACAAATGCATAAATAATGTTTTGATATTTTGAACATAAAACGTTTACAACTGATGTTTGAAATTAATAAAAAAAAAAAAAAAAAGATACATTAAATGTGAAATTAAAACTGCCAGCAGGTGGCAGCAAGTCACTGTTAATAAGTGAGTCATTGCGATTGAACCGAATAATTTAACGGGTGATTAGTTCAGGAACGAAACATCGTCATGTTGCTCAGAGACACAAAACTATGGAAGCCCGTTTCCACCACTGAATTAAAAAAAAAAAAAACGTTATTGCGACGTTTTATCTCACAATTCTGACTTTTTTTAACAGAATTGTGAGATATAAACTTGCAATTTCGAGTTATAAAGTCAAAATTCCGAGATTTTATATATTTTAGTTTATATCTCGCAATTCTGACTTTTTTTCTTGCAATTCTGACTTTTCAATTCTGAGAAAGAAAAAGTCAAAATTGCGAAATATAAACTCGCAATTGCGAGTAAAAAAGTCAGAATTGCGAGTTTTTATCACAATTGTGACTTTGTAAATCGTGATTCTGACTTGAATTTAAATTTTAAAACAAGCCCCAAATCAAATAAATAAGTAACACAAATAAAAGAAATCTCTTCATATAAACAAAATAAGGCTTTGTCTGTGCTCTTTCCATTTAAAATTAGAGGCAACCACTGCATTTTAATCATGATCCAAACAAAGATGCTGCATACATGCAACATGAGCAGTTTTTAATCTAAATTACTTGTTTACTTGTAAACTATAAATAAAAAATATCTGCATGAAACAGAAACAGCAGACGAGCTGAATGAGACGCAGATTCACTCTCTGCCAGAAGGTGGCGCTTTAAGCATTTCCTTGGTTTCCGCTGTAAACAAAGCAGTGCTGCACTTATGAACTTTAATATGCATTATACAGAGGCAAGATGAAAAGAACAAATACTATCTAAACTTTTCTAAAGACAGTAAGTTCCCCTCAGACATGCATTCATATAAACTCCTACCCCTAATTGAATCGCGATTTGTTTAGCATCTCAACTCATTTGAATCGTCACATATTTACATTTAGTCATTTAGCAGACGCTTTTATCCAAAGCGACTTACAAATGAGGACAATAGAAGCAATCAAAATCAACAAAAGAGCAACAACATGCAAGTGTTATGACAAGTCTTGGTTAGCCTAATGCAGTACACGTAGCAGTACAAGTAGATAGAATATAGAAAAAAGAAACCTAGTGGGTTTTTTCAAGAAAAGCTAGCAGTTAGAGAATAAACATGCAATTGATAGAGGGTCAAGTGTGTGTGTTTTTTTTTTAATAAAAAGAAGACAGATAGATAAAATAGAATTAGAATAGAGAGTGCTAGCGTTAGAGGGTGAAATAAAGATGGATATTTTAATCGCTTTTCAACCGGCTCGTGGTTAATCGTTACATCCCTAGTTCAAAGTAAAAAAAATATATATAGTTTTAATAAATACAATTTTTTTGTAAAAATCAAGAAAATTTCTCTGGGATTTCTTTCTTTTTGCTGTATCGAAAACGTACCGAACCGTGACACTGCTGTATCGTATCGAACCAAACCATGAATTTTGTGAACCGTTACACCCCTAATACAGGTGCATCTCAATAAATTAGAATGTCGTGGAAAATTTATGTATTAAATAAATTCAATGCACACAGACTGAACTAGTTTAAGTCTCTGGGGCCGGATTCACGAAAATCTTCTTAAGAAATAAGTAAAGAAATTTCTTAAGATAAATTCCACGAAGTTCGTAAGAATGTTCGGAAGTGCAATTCTTGAAAAATTCTTAAGTTCTCAAATATATTCTTAAGAACATCTTAATTTTTTTCTTAAGAAGAAAATGACAGTCTTTATCTGAGTGAAAACATGATGAACTGATAAACTCACTGCGCTTCCTGCAGATTACCATATAATAATCATAATAAGCACGCACACTCTTTTTGTCGCGACTTTGACTGGCACTCAGCTTCACGTTTTTAATGCGGCGTGTTTTTGAACAGCCTGTCTGTCTCAAGCTGCAGCGATCTGTTTCATTCGTTTTTGTGCTATGCTTTTGTGCTCTCATCCGAGAGAACGCTTCCGGTTTGTGTGTCCGCGCTGCTACAGCGAACACGTACTGTGTATCGGCGCATTCATATGCGCTGCATACTGCCAAAGATTATGTCGTATTTATAGGCTAAAATAAAAGCGTCCAATTAAAGCTTCCTATCTGACTCGTTTTTGTAGTGTTGCTACTGAGATTTGAAGTCAGAAAAGAGTAGCGTCACACATAGGCTAATCATGACCGATCATTGTTTACATTATCAGTCATCGCTGTCACTTCAGAAAACTCGTGCACATCCCTATTAATAGTCCTACTATGTATTATATGTAGCTAATGTTGTTGTAATGCTTAAATATAACAATTAATTTGAAATAACCCAATACATTTATTAAATAATTCTTACTGTTTTGGATTTAAGACAAGTCTGGGGCTGTCCTTAATTTAAGAAGTTATTTACGATGATTTTTAAGAAGATTCCTTTCAAGAATTAGAATTCTTCTTAGGTTTCGTCTTAAGAATATTCTTATCTTTTTTCATAAGATTGTTCTTAAGAAGAATTTTTGGGAATACAAAATATTCTTAAATTTTTTCTTAAGTTAAAAAATAAGAAGAAAATGGCAGTTAAGAAGAAATTTCTTCTTAAGAATGTTTTGTGAATCCGGCCCCTGGTTCTTTTAATTGTGATGATTTTGGCTCACATTTAACAAAAACCCACCAATTCACTATCTCAACAAATTAGAATACTTCATAAGACCAATAAAAAAAAACATTTTTAGTGAATTGTTGGCCTTCTGGAAAGTATATTCATTTACTGTATATGCACTCAATACTTGGTAGGGGCTCCTTTTGCTTTAATTACTGCCTCAATTCGGCGTGGCATGGAGGTGATCAGTTTGTGGCACTGCTGAGGTGGTATGGAAGCCCAGGTTTCTTTGACAGTGGCCTTCAGCTCATCTGCATTTTTTGGTCTCTTGTTTCTCATTTTCCTCTTGACAATACCCCATAGATTCTCTATGGGGTTCAGGTCTGGTGAGTTTGCTGGCCAGTCAAGCACACCAACACCATGGTCATTTAACCAACTTTTGGCAGTGTGGGCACGTGCCAAATCCTGCTGGAAAATGAAATCAGCATCTTTAAAAAGCTGGTCAGCAGAAGGAAGCATGAAGTGCTCCAAAATTTCTTGGTAAACGGGTGCAGTGACTTTGGTTTTCAAAAACCACAATGGACCAACACCAGCAGATGACATTGCATCCCAAACTAAATATCACAGACTGTGGAAACTTAACACTGGACTTCAAGCAACTTGGGCTATGAGATTCTCCACCCTTCCTCCAGACTCTAGGAGCTTGGTTTCCAAATGAAATACAAAACTTGCTCTCATCTGAAAAGAGGACTCTGGACCACTGAGCAACAGTCCAGTTCTTTTTCTCCACAGCCCAGTTAAGATGCTTCTGACGTTGTCTCTGGTTCAGAAGTGGCTTGGTAGCCCTTTTCCTGAAGACGTCTGAGCGTGGTGACTCTTGATGCACTGACTCCAGCTTCAGTTCACTCCTTGTGAAGCTCTCACAAGTGTTTGAATCGGCTTTGCTTGACTGTATTCTCAAGCTTGCGGTCATCCCTGTTGCTTGTGCACCTTTTCCTACCAAAATTCTTCCTTCCAGTCAACTTTGCATTTAATATGCTTTGATACAGCACTCTGTAAACAGCCACACCTTTCAGTAATGACCTTCTGTGACTTACCCTCTTTGTGGAGGGCGTCAATGTTCGTCTTCTGGATCATTGCCAAGTCAGCAGTCTTCCCCATTATTGTGGTTTCAAAGAACAAGAGATACCCAGTATTTATACTGTAGGGATGGTCATTTATTCAAACTCAAATGTAAATATTCTAATATTTTGAGATACTGATTATTGACTTTCATGAGCGGTAAGCTCTAATCATCAAAATTAAAATAAATAAACATTTGAAATATATCAGTCTGTGTGTAATGAATGAATATAATTTACAAGTTTCACTTTTTGAATGGAATTAGTGAAATAAATCAACTTTTGATGACATTCTAATTATATGACCAGCACCTGTATATATATATATATATATATATATATATATATATATATATATATATATATATATATATATATACACACACACATATACACATATATCAGTGTTTCCCCTGCCATTAATTTTATTTAATTTTCTTTTTCGCTAGATCACAACAGAAAACATTTAAAGTTACATTTCCTATAGAACAGGTCTATACCTTGTTGTTTTATTAAAAAAACTAAATAGCCTTATGTTATTTATCTTATTTGCACGACATGTCATTTCTGTCTCTACGTTACATGATCGCGCTCTCTGTATCGCGCACACACAAGTGAGCACACCACTCCCACTAGTATTTGTAAATATTAAGCCGCAAAACGACTACTTAAATATGAATTCTGCAGGTCTCTGTGTTATGAGTGGCACAGACGGGCGGTTTTGTTTACTACTCGTACTGAAGCGCGCGTGACACTTGCGGTGATATTAACTTCTGCCGCCTCACTAACCAGGACATAAATACATGAACAACATCTCCAGAAGTCTCTGAGTCACTTCATGTGCATTTGACCGTTTCATTTGAGTAAAATTATGCTCATATCATATACACACAGATATGTAAAGGTATTCTTGGCAACCCGTCAAAATAAAAGTTTGTTTGTCAAAAAGACAATGTGGCAGAAATAATATTACTATTGTTCAGTAGTATGTACGTAGGCTACTACTACTACTAAAATGATTAAAACCTTATTTTATAATAATCATACAATATTTCTTCAATGTTTTAATAGTAATATTAAATCCCCTTTATTTTTCAAAAATAAAATTGTTTAATTTTCATTAATTAAAAGATAAAAATGAACGTTTTATGCCTTAATGTAAATACACAACAGAATTTCTGAGGGAAAAAAATCATAAGGCTATTGTAAGAATAAATTAAACTTGTTTTTATGCTTTCAAATAATTAGACATGCTAAAACAGAATTTGGTAACAATAAAACATAAGGTTGGAAAAAATAAAACATTTTCTAGGGCCCTAAACATGTCATTTTTGTAAAACTTTTAATAAATTGATGTTAAATTGTTTAAGTTTCATGATTTTAATTAATTATTGATTAATACAATTTAATTTAACCATTAAAAAGCAGTCCAGCTAAATTAAAAGAACTCCCATATATATATATATATATATATATATATATATATATATATATATATATATATATATACACATACATATAAAGTTAGATCTGTATCAACATGAGGCAGTTTAGCTTTAAGATAACACCCAAAGCCATGCAAATAAAGGAAGACCTGCTTCCCCACAGCAGGTTGATCACTCTCATTTGTTTACTATGAGAAATGTGGAGAGAGAAAAAAAAAACATATTCTAAAAGGTTCTGTTATTAGTGTAAAACCCTGGTACTTTCCAGACACCTGCTACATAAGGCACTTCTCCAATACCACTTTGCCAAACACACTCAACCACAGAAACTAAAGAGGACTGTCCCCCCTGCCTGTAACTGACAACATGGATGCTGAAGGAGCTTGACATACAGAAAAAATAGAAATCATGCCACACACTGTATTATGATACATTAAAAGGTAGAATTTAAACTGTCCGCAAACAGCACTAAATAAAGTACTAAAATAAGAAAATCTCAGACATGTGCAGCACCACAAGTTTTCACACACCTTCTAATTCTTTTTTTTATTACCATTTTATTTATTTATTTAATCCTTCATTTCTGAATAATACTATTTTGAATATTATTTTTTTTAAGTCAACAATAGTATGGAAAAATGCATTATGCAGTGAAAAAAAGGAGCATCCTAGGACTTTTGGGTTACCAGCCATTCCAAATAATCTTAATTCTTAGAATTATATTTTATTTTTTTATTATTATTTGTGTATTTAAATTATCAAAATATGTACTGTCAAATTATCTCGAATACATGAAAGCCATTTCCTCCACATAAAGTCATGCTTTGGTAAATCATAATTATGACATAAAATGTGATATTTACAACATAAGAAGTCAAAATTATGATAAGAAAAATATGTTACTTCGTATGTAATAATTTGTACTGTCGTTAATGACTTTTTATCTCATAATGACTTATTTCAGAATTTCTAATTTTGTCATAATTACGTTACCAAAGTTTTTTTTTTTTAAATTAAAATATTGGGTTTATGAACAAATACACACATAGACATTGTGTTTGTCAGAATATAAAATCATGAGAAACTTGACTGGTAGTGTGTGTTTGTAAAAGGATCAGCTATCTGAACAGATACTAACAGGTAACATCACTTCCTTTATAGCACATTAATAATATAAATGGGAGTGGCATAAACACAATGGCTAAAAGAACAGTAACGATTTCAAGCTGCGGAATAAGGCCTCCACCTCCCTCAGGATCAATGCCATCAAAATAGTGTACCACACTGTAATCTGATCGCAAAACGGACATCTTTCCTGGAAGTCACATTTAAAACTAGATTAGGAAGTCAAGTTTGGATAGAGTCAACAAATACAGTACCCTGACATGACATCTTTAGCAGTCAGCATTGGGTGACTTAAAAAGCAAATAGTGGCACTTTATGCATGAGAGAACACTATAGTAAAGGTTGACAGGCTGCCAAAATAAGCGTGAATGCAAACGAGTTGGTAAGCCTGGTCATAAAGTGCCTTCACAAGGAAAATACGTTCATAAAGGTCTAGACAAAGTGCTTTTATGTTTTAAAAAACAAATCATAATCTTAATCAAACACAGCATATATGTAGACAATGTCTAGCCTGTCTGCATATTGCTGTCAAACATTTGAGTGACAACATCTCTGTAGATGCCACATGTGTCGAGACATACAAGCTGCAAATGTCAGATCGTATCTTCGAGAGTATAAACACTTGTTTAGCTCACACACAGCCATGCACAATGACTCTGAGTAACTGTTTCATTCAATGAATTTGTAGGTAAAGGATGCAGCATGAATTTCCTGCATGTGCTGCGGCTCATTATCAAATATGTGGTCACATAAACACCCTAACACAGATGTCATAACACAATTTTCCTACAACAGCTGCATTTGTATAATTAACTTTAGTATTTATTAGCAGCAGGCTATTGATCTTGTGGAAGTAATTACAGGGTCTTTTCTTCTGGCCCCTAAATTTTAGTGAATTAAATTGTGATCCTAAATAATTTGTTTTAAAAATAATTGTGTGGAAACTGCTGTGGTGTATTTTCCATCTAAATCTTAGAATAATATATTTAAATTATCTTTTTTTTTTTTTTTTACTGCCAAATAATCTGTAATACGTGAAAGTGCATTTCTGCCACATAGAGTCATAACATATAAAGTTGAAATGATGAGATATTAAACCATAATTATGAGAATATAAAAAGGCAAAATTTAAAGATGAAGAGAATGACTTTATATGACATAATTTTGACTGCCGTGACTTAATATTGCATAATTTCAACTGTTTGTCAAAATTTCAACGTTTTAATCTTAAAATTAAAGTTTCATTAAATTTGACTTATGTCATAAATGATAGTTTACCAATGCATGATTTTTTTTTCTTATGTGGCAGAAACTTGCTTCTATACTAAAAAGACACAAAATGCTTCTGAAAATTAAAAAAAAAAAATTGATTTAGAAATTTAGCCTACACAATATTTAAGAATTTATCTTCCAGGTTTTCCATGACTATAAATTTAAATAATAATGTATCGCAATATTTCTGTGCAATATCTGAATGTTCAGTTTTCTACTACTGTTTTTTTTTTTTTTTTGGATTAGATGTTTAGCTTGCACTAATTTATGTGTTAAAAGCGTAACATTTCGTTTCGTTATTTTGTTTTGTAATATTGTGCAACAAATGTCCTAAAAAAAAAAAAAAAAGTAAACTGTAAAATGTAAAACAATTATTTTAAAACACCCATAAAATGCTAACTTGTTTGAAATTTTGTTTTTAATCAAAGTAACAGCCAAGAAGAAAAATCCTTGTACAACTATCCCCTGCTTTCGAATCTGAATATGGGCTAATTTGTGGAAACGATCATGTCGGCCTGATGATAAGTAATATTTGTTTACATGTCTCTTCTGCTGTAAGGCGTCGGAAACAGTCAGAGTTGCCTTTTGAGTTGGATTAGCTCGTAATATACGGCTGGTTAAAAGTCATAGTGTTGTCTGTCAAGTGAACCCGTCTCTAGTGAGAGCGGTTTCATGAGGTGACTGTACAGACACCTTAAACAAATTAAACAAATCCACCATTAACCGACTCTGCGCTGCTGCGTCACTTCCTCTGGCATGTTCACGAGCGCTGCTGTTTGTTTTGAGCCTGTCAGCTGACAAACTACATGCCAAAACATCCACAGTAATTAAAATAAAATCACACTGTATATAACTAATGACATTACTACATGCAATAACGATGAACTATGTTAAAGCACGGATTTTTTTTTTTTTTTATAACATAAAAATTAGGGAACGCTGACACAAACAAGCCCGTGTCCTTCGGAAACGCCTAAACAAACAAACAAATTACTTAAATTATTTGAATTATATGCACATAATAAAACTTACTAAAGTGAAACCCCTCCCAAAACACACTAAGCTGCTTAGCTAGAAGAAGATAGCAAGTGGCTAATTTAGACAGTGTGAATAAAGATGCGGCTCCAGGACATCCTCTCATTCGGTGTGACTCGAGAGGTTGTGTTGTGTTTTTCATCATATACTCACAGCTTGGCTCTTGGTCTTGGCCATGGACGGCTGCAGGCGGGTAATGTCTCAGTAATGTTGTCATTACAGAGCTCTGTCTCTGTAGTGGATGGCCGCTGCAGCTCTGACGTCACACCACAACAAGCGCTCGCGCGCGCCGCGGAGGCAGAAGCGCAGTGCGCGCTCTAGACAGCAGAGGGCGGCACAGCGCAGGGGATCAGGGAGACACATACATATTGCATACTGTCCACCCTATCTGCCTTAAATAGTACTGAAAATTACTAATATCACATAGAATTTAGGATGGATAATATGCACATTGGCACGCAGGCCTAAAGATCGCATTTCGCTCTTCTGACGGCCGCAATCCATCTCTCTAGCTGTATTGTTTTCATCTTGTGGATAGACTTTTCTTTTGCTGTTAAAGCAAATGTGAACGCAAACATGTACTTGCTATGTCCAACTATAGAAGTTTACCTGCTCAAAGTTATAATTACTTCCAAATGTATTTATACCACTCTTACATTTCCCTCTATAGAAGTTTACCCTCCGGAAATTTAGTCATGGTTACTTTCTTATTTATTTATTCATTTATTTATTGCTTGTTTGTTTGTTTGTCTGCACTCTCCTATATAGTCTACCTCTGTAGAAGTTTATCCTGTTAAAGTTTATTTATTTATGTAGCCTATTTATTGTCTGTCTGTCTGTGCTCTCCTATATGTACCAAGAAGTTTACCCTGGAAGTTTACTTACAGTTACTTCCTTAGTGTTTTCCTTAGTCCATTGTCGAGTATGAAAAATAAAAATCCCCATTCATCTAGCAGAGCATTTATGAGGTCAAATGATGAGAAGATGAGATGAGAAGGCCTGCCTCGTAATATCTGTTCCAGTTTATCTCAAAGGTGTTTAAACTCATCCAGACATGTCTTTATGTACACTGGGGCACAAATGCAGAAAAGGGCCTTCCCTAAACTGTTCCTCCAAAGTCTTACGCATAGCATTGTCCAAAATGTCCAAAACGCAAATGAGCTGATGCTCCCATCCCCCTTTCCAGAATAGAGCTGAGCCTTTATAGCTCATACCTCAGATAATCTGCTAAAAACATCTGTTTGGTTTTGATATTTGATTGACTAAAAGCACACATCCGAAGCATGCACAGAGAAAGCATCAGTCACACAGCGTGTGAGCACTAAACTAAGTTCTCTTTCATGTCTTATGTCTTACAAAAACAGTCGGTTATGTCTGTGAAGGTAAACAGCTGGGAAAGAAATTGCATGTTTATAAAAGATCTGTGCGGCAGCAGTGTAATATACAGTAAATTAATCAATAAATCCACTGCTCTCTTGTGGGGCTGGGACTCCAAATAGTGTTCTGTGCTCGTCAGTGCAGCCAAAGACAGAACAGTTAGCATGCTTTGCTCAAACTTTCACCATGGCATTAGAACTGACACACCATTGTTGCTTGCGAAAACACAATGGCGGCACCGTGGGTGGAAACATGTAGATTAAGGGGCGTTAGTATTATAATAAGATCCCCTTTCTATGTCACAGAGGAGCAAAATCTGAGCGGTTCTTTTTTTCCACAAGCCTGCAGAGAAAGGCTTACAAAAAATAAAAAAATAATTACTGGGTTGTTCTTATTCACGTTTTCTGGGTTGGCATATGCACCAGTGACCCAGTTATAGCACTTAAATATAGAAAAAGTCAGATTTTCATGATATGTCAACTTTAGGATTTCCCTTCACTGAAAGTATAAGGGGCCTAGACCAACCCCTGAAAAATAACTCCATGCCATTATCCCTTCTCCACCAAACTTTACAGATGGCACAATGCAGTCAGGCAGGTAACATTCTCATGGTATCCGCCAAACCCAGGCTCGTCCATCAGTCTGATAAACAGATAAGCATGATTCATCACTTCACAGAACACATGCGTGCAGTTGCTCGGCTATGGAAACTCATTCCATGAAGCTCCAGCCTCACACTTTTTGTGCTGATATTAGTGCCAGAGTTTGTTTGTAACTCTTCAGCTATAATGCTGCCGACCTTTACCCTCCATGCACCTCAGCTCTTGCTGAGCCCGCTCTGTGACTTTGCCTTGTGGCTGAGTTGCTGCTTTCTAAACGCTTCGGCTTTCCAATAATACCACTTACAGTTGACCTTGGAATATCTAGCAAGGATGAAATTTCACAAATTGACTCATTGCAAAGGTGGCATCATACATCACAGCACCACACCTAAATTCACTGAGCTTTTCAGACTGCATGGCTAGGTGCTTGATTTTATACAACGGTACTAATTTTTGTATTTAATATGGTGTATGTTTATAGTTTTAATTTCACACATATTAAGAAAATACAGTACATAATAATTTTTTTTTTAAATTTATGCTCTCTTATGTACCCATATAGTTATTTACCCTGGTAAAGTTTACTTAGATTTACTTAAACTGCTAAAATCTATCTGTTCTTCCAGGTGAAATTGCAGTCAGTTCAGGTTTGGCTTTAACAGTCTTAACCACATGAAATACATTTTCTTCACAGTACAAATACCACAAATGGAAATACAGTACATTCAACTTTAATGTTACTTAATGAATGAAATAAAATGAAAAACACAAAATCATATAATCAGTGCACACAAAAACTCAAATCTCACTTGAAATGTCAACTATAGTAGAGGGAGTATAATAGCTACTTTACCACTGGACAACTTGTTTTCATTGAAGTACAGTATAAGAATGATTGTTTACGTTATTTGAAAAGGCCTGTACATTTTGTTCTAGAACATAAATTATATACAGTCTTACTTCAAAAGTGAATAAATGATCAGCATTAGATACACTCTTAAAAAAGGTGCTTCATGATGCCATAGAATAACCTTTTTGTCTAAATGATTGCATAAAGAACCTTTAACATCTGAAGAACCTTTCTGTTTCACGAAAGGCTCTTTGCAGCAAAAGAATGTTCTTCAGATTATAAAAAAAAATTAAGAAAGAGATGGTTCTTTGTGGAACCAAAAATGATTATTCTATGGCATCGCTGTAAAGAACCTTTTAAGCACCTTTATTTTTAAGAGTGCATCAATTCAAAATGCCTACTTATCTACAGAAGTCCGTGGTGTAATATCTTCCTGCATTTAATCATTGGAGGTGTTTTCGTCCTACTCCACATCTCTGGTGAAGGTGGGAACGGGGCCTGTGGGAGTGTTGGTAAGAGTGCAGTAGTCTCGTTTGAAACACGCAGGCTCTGGGTTAATGATAACCGGTGCTTCAGAAGCTTCGTCCTTAAGACACTCAAGACTAAGAGCTGAGTCCTTCAGAAACAGAACATCCCCACTCAGACACGCCAAGTTCAGAGACTGGAAGAGGTTGTCCACTTTATCAGGCAACTCTTCGCAGAACAAGGAAAATTCCTCACACGGGATGCTCATCTCGCTGCGTGTATCAGGCATTTGGCACGGGGCCCAGACCTCAGCTGTGGGGCTCACATAGGGCGTGTGGCATTGCGCTGTGGGATACATGCCCGTTTTCTCTACCTGATCCTGTAGTGAGGTAAGGACCTCGGAAATCTTGTCAATTTTTGAAAAGTCTTCCATAACTTGAAAATCTTGTAAAGGACTTTTTGCCAAAACCCAACACTTGTGAAAAAAGGAGGAGGGCAAACATTAGTAGGATCTGAATCTATGTATATATCTTACACAATCACATTATATATTATTACAATTTAAATTAAATTAAGTTTTCCATAAGAATAAAATGTAATTTATTCCTGATGTCAAAGTTCAATTTTCAGCATCATTACTCCAGTCTTCAGTGTCACATGATCCTTCAGAAATCAGTTTAATATGCTGATTTGCTGCCCTAGAAACATTTCTTAAGTTATTATTATCAATGATGAAAACAGTTCTGCTTTATAGTTTTTGAAAGTGAGTTTTGTAAGTTGTTGTTTTTCTTTTAATATATATTAACACTTTTATTTAGCAAGAATGAATTAAATGGATAAAATATGGTAGTAAAGACATTTGTGACCCTGGACCACAAAACCAGTCATAAGGGTAAATTTACTGAAATTGAGATTTATATATCATAAGATTTCCACTGATATATGGTTTATTAAGACATGACAATATCTGGCCAAGATACAACTATTTGAAAATCTGCAATTTGCGGGTGCAAAATAAATAAATAAATAAATAAAATTGAGAAAATCGACTTTAAAGTTGTCCAAATTCAATTCTTAGCAATGCATATTACTCATCAAAAATTAAGTTTTGATATATTTATGGTAGGAAATTTGAAATTGATCTTTATTTAATAACCTAATGATTTTTCGCATAAAATAAAAATCTATAATTTTAACCCATACAATGTATTGTTGGCTATTGCTAAAAATATACCTGTGCTACTTAAGACTGCTTTTGTGCTCCAGGGTCACATTTATAATGTTACAAAAAAAAGTCTATTTTAAATAAATGCAGTTTTTTTTTTTTTTTTTTTTACTTTCTATTCAACAAAGAATCAAAGAATCCTGGAAAAAAAATGTAACATGGTTTCAATAAAAATATTAAGTAGCTGTATTTATCATTGATAATAATAGCAAACATTAATAATTGAGCACCAGCTGATAAAAACTGATATTAGAATGATCTCTGAAGTATCATGTGACCCTGCAACATTATAAAGTACCCACTATCTCACTAGCCCCTTCGAGTCATTTCATGAAACCCCAAAGGGTTTAAACCCCTGGTTATGAAACCCTGGTCTATTTTAAGTGTGAAATATTACCTGAAAATTGCCATGGTAATTTTGATAAAGTGGCTGGAAGTACGTTGCTGGTGTTGGCACCCATGAAATTTCTTTCATCTTAAATCTGCAATGCATAAATATCACATAATATTCCCAGTTATCTTCCCTGTGACACCTGAGTTGCTCATAATCTCTGTATATTTTTCCCATGTACTGCGCAGAATATGATAAACAATTACCTGGCGGCAGGAATGGACATAAGCAGAATTAAAATTCCAACCATTGCAAACATTCCAATGGCAATCTTGCTGACTTGACTGGGCTCATCTTGTACAAAAATCAGAGACTTAAAGAATCAACAAAGCAAACATGGACGGATCGACTTTGATTTTATGTTAACAGATATATTAGAAATGAGAGTGTAAATATAAAGCAGTAGCTATTCACCTCTGTGCGCTGTTTTCCATTTCACTGCGCTGCTCCAGTCACTCCACGTTCCACTGTACTCCATTTTTTTACCTATCTTACTCCTCACCATCACAGTGTACATAGTGTTCGGATCAAGCTTCATTTCGTCAATCTGAATCATTGTTTTGTCTGGTTGAACACTGACCTCCTTAAAAAAAAAAAAATACACAGATAGATGGTGACATATGTGTTTCTTTGATGTGGGTGAAGCAGAGGATGTTCTCTGAGAACATGCCGTATGAATGACGGACATTCATAACTGAATCATCACTATAATTAGTCTTACACTTGTGTGATCTCCATCTTTGCAGTACTTGAATTCGTATAGGAAGGGTAGAGCTTCTCGGTATTCATGAGTTTCATATCCACTCTTCCAAAAGAAACGATACGTCCCATTTGCATATTGTAACGTCAGATTTAATGGGGATTTTGGTTTAACTGAGGAAAGAGAGAAGCTTCATGTATGTGTAATATAAACTGTGTAAATCACTTTTTGATTACATACAAATCTACTCACTATTTTTTACTGGCTCAAAAGAAGCATCCAACAGAGACGAATTCATAGTTCCATTTTCCAAATAATGAAGTGTCATAGAATATCCATGAACACTCATGAAGCCTGATTCTACTGTGAAATTGCAGATGTGATCTTCGTGTACTCTCTGAAGTTGGCAGCTATAATTCCTGTGTGTGAAAATCCATGTTTGGGAAAGTCTTGCAGTGCACTGGTAATGCATACTTCCATTCGCATATAAAAACTGAAAAATCGTGAACAAATTACGAATTAAGAGACAATTTTAATGAATAATTGGAGCATGCTTACTGGTTACTGTTGATCAAATGAGCCTCCAGCCAGTATGATATCTTTCTAGCAGATGTGACTGGTAGTTTTAAAGAACAGCTGATGGTTTTCCAGTAATCTGTCACACACATGTGCCCTTTTTTCAGAGATGAAACAGGGAAATGGTCATACATTTTTTAAAATCCATTGTAACTGAAACTGCAGGTTTAAGAAGCATGTTTTACCCCGTGAAGCGGCTGTAACCTGCACTGAAAAAGCCAAGAAAATGCAGAAAATCCAAGTGCGGCTCATTGTTCTTGAACAGAACCGTAAGAACACGCTCTTCCAGACTTCAACTCGGCCAGAACTCACAACTCCACACATGCAACTGACAAGATATGAAATGTTCAGCATAAATGTAACAATTTATTCATTTAGAAGACATTAAAGGCAACTTACAAGTGAGGAATACAATAACCTTCAATATAAGATCCCCTCAGGTTCCATTCATTTAAATTTTAAGTGATTACAAATCTAATCAGTAAAAGTCAAAACACCCAAGATGCTTAAAAATCAAGTATGTATGTACATTCAAATTTTAAAGAAGACACACATCAACTCACCAAATTTATTCTGAAGCATTAGAGAAATATTACATAATAGCGTGAAAGCTGAAGTCTGAGGCAGTGAAGATGGCTTTATATACAGAGAAGTTCCTGTTTATGTAGGAGGTCTCAACCTCAAATTTTATCTAAAAATCTCATTAGTGAAGATGGCATCTCAAGGTTCTTACATCAAACTTCACGAATGGAATCACATGTTAAACTCTCACAATGAATTAACTTTTGCAGGTATCGCATCCGCTTCAGAGATTTTAAACAGTATATACAACATAATGTATCTGTAGCAAGAAGAAAGTTTGCTCACATTATGCACAGAAGAGTTCACGTACAGGTATTATATCAAAGGGAGTATCTGAATGCATTTTGAATAGGCCTGAACATGATTCTTTGTTATTTTTTTATTATACTAAATTACACATCTGTAACATTTCCAGTCAGAAACATCTTGATGTGACTTTCCCCACGTATGACTGATTCTATAAATGACTGCAGCTGACATTTAGCGCAGTGATTCAAGAGATTAAAAGTTACAAATGTGAACTTTTATTTGTGGCTTTCTACTGTATGTCACAGTGTCCTTTTCATCTTTCACTTTCAGCTGTTGCAGAAAACGTTTTAAAAGTGCTCCTGCATATACAGTTTGAAAAATAAGGGCTCAAATGTTGCTATACAAGTTGATGTTTCTTATATAAGGAAAACGGTAACACTTTACAATAAGGTGTCATTTGTTAACATTAGTTAATCTATTAATTATCATGAACGAATACATTTATTACACTCTTTATTAATCTTTGCTAATGTTAGTTAATAAAAATACAGTCATTCATTGTTTGTTCATGTTAGCTCACAGTGCATTAACTAATGTTAAAAAACAAAACTTGTGATTTTAATAATGCATTAGTAAATGCTGAAATTAACATTAACTAAGATTAATAAATGCTGTAGATGTATTATCCATTCTTAGTTCATGTTAACTAATGTAGGTAACTAATGTTAACCAATGAACTTTATTGTAAAGTGCTACCAGGAAAACTTGCTTGTTAATACTTATTTGGCTGAATAGCTTTTAAACAAACAAATTGTACGGTAATAAGGCTAAAACAGTAATGTAAGTTTACTTCAAACCCGCTGCAAATAAAATCTGTAATCACCTCTAACCATCAAAGTGTCTACTTCCTCAGTAATAAATAATCATATCATTAAAATTAAAGTGCATGAATCATTTCATGAAACTCAGAGCATTAATGGAAAAATGAAAAGGTTAAAAAGCACTTGACAAAAAAATCCCCCAAACAAAACAAAACAATCTAATATTCTCTCTGCTGAGCTAATGATTTGTGCAAAAGATCTGATATGTAGAAATACCCGTAGTATTATCAGGTGGCTGGCATTTTGTAGATCTATCTGAAACATGCCTTATCTTGCTCAGAGCAAACTCTGATAACTGCAACATCGTGTTCAATGACAAAAGAACTGCAAGCTCATGCCTTTGTCACGCAAAACAAAAAGTCACAAAATGCATAATTCTCAGTCTTACCTCATTAGATAATCAGTATCTAAACACTGGTCTCACCACACATCCCATACTTTTGCTACATGCTGAATAAATGTACTTCAGCTGCAGCTGAGTACGTAGTAAGATGGTATGCCAGTATTGAGACATACAGCCACATCATAAAATCACCACAAACCCCTGTCATGTATTGTTTGTGTTAGCATGTAGCTAAATATGTTACTTTAGGTTCCAAACATATTTACACTTTCTGTAAATACTTTGAATAGTTGATCAGTATGGGTTTTTCAGTTACCAAATCTTGAATTTAACAAAAAATATGCAGAGATTAATCTTTTTTGGACAGGTCACCTGACATAGTAAAAACCCCTGCACTTTTGGCATGTTTTTTTTTTTTTTTCCCAATGGAGCATGATTTGGCATGCACTAATTCTACTCTTGCACACTAAATGCAGAGGTTATGTGGTTAGTTTGGCAAAATTGCAAATGCATAATTCAGAATGCTTTTTATCATTCACACCAAGAATGCTAACTATATTAGCATCCACACCAATGCACAATAAAGTTCTATTTACATAGAAGCATGCTTTAAGTGCTTGAGCTTGTTAAAGCAGGATGGATTCTGATTGGCAGTCAATGCCTTTATTGTTCATCAGCTGGAAAACATCATTCTGAAAGTGGAATCGTACATCTTTATTGTTGGAGTCGTAGCGTGAATTCTCTTAGATTTCTTGGTGTGAACGGGCCTCAAAGGACACTAATTATGGAAACCTGCCTCAGAGTAAAATGAATTATTTAAAAATAAACTACAACTTAATTTGATTTCAAAAGTAGGAATTGAAGACAGTAATTCATGAGAAGTTCTTGTGGCAAAGTCACATTAAAAATGATCAAGTGTTACAAAATTTTACTGAAATATAAAAATAGAGTATGACGGAAAAAGTACAACCCAGTCCATTAGTGACAAATAATTATCATTAGTAGCACAACCTCTGATTACAGAACTTAATCATGTTAGACGCCATATTGAATTTAACATGGATTAAAACGAGGCTGTGAAGGACAGGCTTACAGACTTTACAAAGTTTTTTTTTTTTTTTTTTTTCTCTTTCTTCAGTGGAAGAATTGGTATATTTTTAAACAACACTACAATCCTTTGAATGCACCGTACTTCATGCTCTCACAGCCTCGTTTCCAAACCAGTCATATTAAATATGGCGCTACCCTGACTAAAGTCTATAGACCTAAAGGAATTACAGTATGCAAATTGAGATTTTCAGCTACACATACTGTCCTGCAGTCTTAATGTAGACCAATGTCCTGAGAATGATCACACAACTGATGTCTAATGAGTCCATTTATGTCACAAATACAGTTCAGTGTAATAAAAAACAGCTCACAAACACATTGTGTGCAAGTTAGGTCCAACCAGTGAAGTCTTCTTGCAATTTGTAGATTCTTTCACTTTCTATTGCCTATTATTCAGCAGTGATTTAGTTTGTTGTAGCAATAGAAACGCCCATGAACAGCTACTTTCCATTGCTGTGGGCATCAACTTGAACTGATGTAAAAGCCACCCACTGTTTGACATAATTTGAATGGGAGCATCCCACACCTTCCAGTGAAGAAGTCTCCATCTGCTCGTTCCCATCAAACGCAGAGGGGCTGGAACAGTCTGACTCCAGAAATCCACTGTCTATAGTGTCCAAATCCAAACCCATTTGTGGGTAGCCATCATCGGACTGCTCATTTGAACTGTAGGAGTCCAGCGAGACCTGCTCGATGTTCTCCAGGTCGTGCTCCTGTAGATGCCAGTCATCAAAGTCTGAACCCTGTAAACTCCTCCTGCCATCCGGTACAAGAGGCTGCCTGTCATCCATCTCAGCCGCTCTCTGATTGGCATCTTTACTGTTGAGGAAGTCCTCTAGGCTCCGTCTGTGACTGTCACCGGACCAGTCGGCCATGACGCCCTCCTGACCGGACACTGTAACGGTGTCCATCGATATGTGGCCACCGGAGTGTGCGATGCCTTGACTGTTGCTTCCAAGGAAGTAGAGTTTAGATGAGTTTTGATCCGCTGGACCAAAGTCCCGTTCGCCGGTCCTGTTAGCAGGTTCCTCCGAGCGTTCATTCTGCGGTTTCTCACAAAGCACCTGCAGAGTGGTGCTCTTCTCAAGGACATCAAAGTTGTTGAAGGTCAGGACTGGTCCGACCCATCTCTGAAATAAAACACAAGAAGATCCTTTTTCATTTTGTCATGAAAATAAATTTCTTTATGCTCCTCTCAAAAAAAGTAAACAAATTTTAATTCTTAAAAACATTTTCATCTAGTGTACTGGTCATGTGAAATATATACGCTATCATTCAAAAGTGTGGAATCAGTAAGACTTTTTAATGTTTAAAAAAAAAAAGAAGAAAAAAAAAAAGTCTCTTATGCTCACAAAGGCTGCACTTAAACTGTTTATACAGTAAAAAAAAATATAATATTGCAAAATATTACTACAAGTCTACTCAAGTCTTCAGTGTGGCATGATCCTTCAGAAATCATTCTAATATGATGATTTTTCTAACATGATAATTATTATTGATATTGAAATGAGTTATGCTGCTTAATATTTTTGTGGTAAAAGGTGATGGACTCCGGTGTCTTTGAATAAAAAGTTCAAAACATTTGACAAATGTTCTATAAAATTATAAATGTCAATGTCACTTTTGAGAAATCTAATGCATTCTTGCTGAATAAAAGCATTAATTTAAGACTTTACATATATCTCCCTTTAAGCTGTATGAAAATCTAAACCAAATGAATTTGCTAAAACACTGATTATCATCGAACCACTTTTTCACAAACGACGCCTACTTGCAGATAACGCAAATGACAACCGTAATCAACTTAGCCATCATTTCCTGACTTTTAAAAATGTGTTAATTAAAAAATTAAATAATATATTTCATTAAATGTTTTTACATACGTATGAATGGTTAGTAAATGCTCCAACACATAAAATTAATCACAAAGCAACATTTGTCGAGTGTTTGTATACACAATGAGAACTAATTTTCTAAACACTAAACAGTACAACTACAAAAAAAAAAAAAAAAAAATAATAATAATAATAATAATAATAATGTTTCAATTATTTCAATCATTCATTTTGTAGCATATTCTCAGAAATCTACAGATAAATCTTTAGAATAAGAGGGGTTGGAAAATTACAGCGGTGTCACGAACAAGTTACACCAAACACGGAACAGATCAAAATACTTACCCCACTAACATCTCTTCGGTTTTGACAGTACGTAAAATTATGCTATTTTAAGTATATCCTTTTGGAAATATTTATAAAAAAAAAAAAAGTTAAGATGACGTTTAATGTTTTAAACTTTCCATCTGATGTCACCTCAGTCTCTGGATGTCACACAGCTCTCGCAGCATGCTACTGACCCCTACTGGAATACGTGTTCACTTGCAGGTTTAAAAAAAAACAACACCCACACACACATACAACTGCTACAGTTCCTCAGTAACTGTTTACTGAACCAAAGCTGGTGCCAAAAGTTCACAACACGGTCACATTTCATAACACTTAGGTTTTAGAGAAATCCTCAAAATCATAAGAAAAGCTGTTACTATTAATATCTTGTCAGTGTTACTAAAGTCCTCTGAGGGACAAAAATAGGCTAACTCAAGAAGCAGCTCTCAAACTCCTTTTTATTTCTGTCGTACAAAGCCTGAGATAAAGGGTAGTATTTTCAGCTCACACTAGCCTACCCAGCGGAATATTCACTAAATTCCCCTTTAGTTAAAAACAACTATTTATAACTACCCACCTTATCAGAGTTTGGGTTTGAACTCATAGTACTTTCCATTAGAGGGGAAAACTGCTGCTTTCAGTTTTCATGTTTAACGCAATCTCAACCAAATGTTAAGTGAGCCCTCCTGTTCCTTTGAAGCCCCTACAGATTGACTCATTTGAAAAATGTCACATTCCCCTCTTGCAAGTAAGGTTAAGCATGTTGCACTTCTGAAAGTCCCCTGACAAGACATGTTCTGCTTGTGCACCAGAGATTTATACACAAAGTCAAGAGAAAACATACCTTAAAATCTCCTTGATATGTATGGTAGAGTGGTGTGAAGTACTCATGAGGGCTTGGGATGTGTTGCCATAAGGACAGCTTTTTGATGCCCCCTCTGTAGATGCAAAAGACAAAGTGTTCAAGTAATGAAGTGTAGTTTGGTGGATGCATTATCAGGCTGTTATTGTAGGACACGTCAAGTCAGCTTTATTTTTATAGCGCTTCATACAATGGAGACTCTTTCGAAGCAGCTTGACACAGCATTAAAATGTGAAAGTAGCAGAATCAATTATGCACACTTCAAAAGTGAGGCAAATCCAAATTTTGCTACAAACACATGCTGATTATGTGCTGAAAGAGAAATAGAAACAGCAGCTGTCATGAGAAACGTCGAGCTTTATGCACTTGCAGAGCTTGTACGTCTGACTTCCTCCAGTTTTTGACCTACATGAAAATAGACGGTCTGCAAAAACATATCTACTGCTGTTGTGGTTTTCGTGAACGTGGGAGGTGAGAAAGCACTATTCATATACGGTAAGTGCCGTCATATCGATTACTGGAAAACTCATTTAGAGGCGGCGCTATCGAAATTTAAGATCATACTCGTCTACAGTCTTTTATTAAGCCCGCCACTTTGCGGGATATCAGGCAAACTTCTCAGTACATCATCTTTCAGATTTTCAGGAATGAGTGAACTGATCTAGACCGTTTCAAAGGTTAATACAGGTTTTGCAGGCATATGACTTACAGATAATAAAGTGACTCATGTGACTCAAACTGACTAACAGTCATAACAAGAGAGGTTTGAGTTTGCTTCACTTCTCCATCTTCCACAAAATGACTTCTCTACAATTTGTACAATTCCCTAAATGTGCCTCATGGCCTTTATAAGGAGCCAGACTTCTTGATTTCAATTTTGTCTTTGCCAAGTAAACAGTTTGTACTGAGAAAGGTCATTTATTTCAGACTAACGCATATCTGAACTGAAACAGTGAAATATTGGTCAATTAAATGCAAGATTGATACTCACAATTTCCCACTGTACACAAGCAGCACCACCACCACAACAGGAAGTGCCAACAGCAGGAAATAGTACTGTTCTGACACTGGAGAGTCAGAAGTCCATTCAACGCTGTTGCTCCATTCACTCCACATGGATGTAAAAGTTGAAGGATGCACTGCAACCTGAACTTCTGCCACATACTGCCTTCCTGGCAGGAGTTTTTCACTGATGATAACCATTGATTGTTGGCTCTGCTGCAGGGTGTAAATTTTCGCCATCTGAGGGAGCAGCACATGGTATTCAGAAAAAATGTCAGCTAAACAGGTGTGATTTTATATTATACACACATGCATACATATATATATATATATTTTTTTTATTATTTATTTATTTATTTTTTTAAATAAAACAAATGAGTTTTACCTCATCTGGGTCACTTTTAGTTCGTAATCGTACTCTGTAGTATAATTTTTTATACAGAAAGTGTTCTGTATAAGCCACATCCCAAGTGAGTTTGAATTCCCCATCAATTTTTGTAATGTTTAGGTTGAAAGGTTGTTTTGGCTTAACTATAAAACAAAAAGAAAACCAATGTTAGTGCATTGTACACAAGTAACCAAGACTATTGAATTACAGTGGGGTCCAAAAAGCCTGAAATCGCTCTAAAAATCTGGGACTAAGATCTAATTTTAACCTGAATGTTTTAGGATTTTAAAATTTTACACCAAAAAGGTTATGTCCATTAAAGCTCAAGATGCTCTCCGGATCAGATCATGCTAGAGAAAATGATCATCAGGTTTGGCACTAACTGAGCAAAAGAGGATAAACCAAATACTATGAGATTTTGAAAGTCATCATATTAAATGATAAAATCTAAGCTTTTTAAACATTGGTGTTCTTGAACATTCAGATGTCACTGCATCCACCTTATTATGCAAAGCATAAGGGAGCTATTTTTGTAAACACACAAGACTTCTGATTCATTATAAGAATAGCAAAGTGTAGTAAACTGTAAAACTACTGGCAGTGCATTTTATAATGACAATACGTTAAAAGTGTTTGACAAGAAATAGCAGTTTGCTATATACAGCAGCATAACATTGTTTTTGTGCTGCTAAAATAACCTGAAGCGAAAGACACCGGAAGTCTTCAAGTTACAAAAGTCCATGCACACCCTTACGTTAAAAATTAGGTGGATATGACGTTTACAGCAAGTAGATATCGGGACATACCATATTTGTATAAAATTATTTCTTCAGTCTTTGTTGGGGTCTCCATATTGCCTTGTTTGGCCATTTGTGTTACTATGATAGAGCAGTTAGTAACAAAGGACATTATCAGATCCATATCCTCGGACTCGATTGTGCACCAGGATTGTGGCGAATTGATAGTGCAGCTCCCATTCACAGGTTCAACTCCATCCCTGGAAAACATGAAAGTGTGCCAATTAAACAACATGTTGCTCAGTGGTAACGGCAGCTTAAAAACAATGAGCAGGCTAGACAATGTTTCAGCAAAATGAGTCACTTTAGGACTTCAAGTAAAAACACGATGTGCTAGATCTGTACCTGCAATCTGCCACAACGTGACACGAAGCTGCTCCTGCCGAGTCAGAATTGGAGCAGTTGAGCATGGATATAAAGTCTGTGGTGCAGGTCACGTTGCACACGCCGTCATCTGCAAACGGTGATGTGAGAGGAAATGTGGTCAATCGAGCTACAGAAACCGTAGCATTTCTTCTCAAAGCAACACCTGAATAGGTCAAAGGACACCAGCTAAATTGCTTTTACTGCTGCAGCTACATCCTTTTGAGGGTGCCGTGTTTAAATGCTAAGTCTGCACTTGTTTTACAAGATGTTTGATGTAGAGGAACGGATATTGCAATAAATGTACACTTACTGCACTCAATAAGTCCACAAACTACAAGCAAGGCTATGGCTTGCCATAGAGCCATCATGGAAGAGGAGGAAAAGAATCTGCGGCCAGCCCTGCTCAAATGCATTGTACAGAGCCCACATGCAAACTGCAACGAAAGTAAATATGTTTTTGTACTGCTGTTATGTATTAATGTGTAATAAATTAATTTGTCGTCATTTAAATTCTACATTTCCAAAAAATTAAAGCAACAACAAATGTAAAAAAATAAATAAAAAATAAAACATACACACATACACACACACACACACGTGTACATTTTTAAACATAAAATGTACAAAAACATGACAATGACGCATTAAAGATTTTTTTCATAAATACTTTAGTCTATAATCAGCATATTTGTATTAAACAAGATATTGTCAAGTTCAAAAAGATGAGTGAAAATGCCTATAAAAGAAAAGAAGTAGAGTAATTTTAATTTAAACTTACCTTGATATCACTCCCATCGAGTCGGTTTACAAAAATCTAAAATTTGAAAGAAAATAAAATTCTGTTGTTCTCAATCAAACACCAGTTGTACATTGCACAAGCCTTGACATTCATACCATGCCAATCTACTGATCAACATGCACAGTCAGAGTGCTTGACTGCTTGTGACGAAAATATGACACTAAGGATGTGGTTGTGGTTAAAACAAGAGCCTATTTGCAGATGCTCCACCCCATGTGAGGCCAATTAAGGGTATTTCCTGTTATGTAGGTGTTGTCCTCAAGGGCCTGATAAAAGTGCAATGTCATCAGGACAGAAAAATCATGGCTTGGCATGAATTTAAAAATAATAATAATAAATAAATAAATATAAATGAAAAAGCAGTGATAATGTGTGACATTTTATCTTGTGGTGTCAGTGCTGTAATATACAATACTGAATTAAATAAAATATTGTCAAAGATTAGATTATGTTTTGAATATTAGACTCTAATATGTATCTCCTCAATCATATTTAGCCTACAACAAGAATACATGTGCGCTCGAGAGCTAAGAGATCCTATATGTGTCTAAGAAATGCCTGACCAAAATGTTTTAATGTCTTAAATCAGTGGGTTTCTCTAGCTCAGTTTGTAAAAACAAGCAGCAAAGAAATTGAAATGTATTGTTGTTGCACTAATCACATAATATGAATGATTGTGTTTTAATCAGTTTAATTGTTTTATAAGTCAATTATCAATTATTTGTTCTTCGTTTGCTTTGAATTGGACGTTCAGGTGATATTCATCAGCTTGTGTTTATAGATAATAGCTTGCAACTCATTCGCTTGTAACTGAAGGAAACAATCCATTCAGTTTGACTCAGGACATATGGACATTGTTGAAACTTTCACACAGGCATCTGCGTGTGTGCTCACGGGTCCTAATTATCTTGGGTAAATGTCTGTTTTCTTTTTTCCAGGAGGAAACTTCGATAGATTTTTGCTTTGAGTTTGCCTTGAATTTCCAATTAAACTGTGCTTGGTCTAGAGTACAGTACTCGTCTTCACTGAAAAGGTATGTGTGAGCTAAAAGTGAGTTAATTTCTGAGCATTAACTGTAGTTTGCGGTGTTTTTGTTCGCGGCTCTTGTTAGCTAGCCAGCTATGCTAGGCTAACAGTTTATTCATACCGCACGCAACGCGACAAACTACAGCGCGCATGCATTATAATAAAGTAAATGCATGCATATAGAGTAAACAATTCTGTCCATGCAGTTTTTACGCGAGCAGTATATCGCAACAAAGCGTGAATTGGCTCATGCAAGCGGCTAAAGTGCGCAGAGAGGGATGCTGGTGTGCGGATCGCGCTGAAAATGCGCATCTGACAGGTCCATTCATTCACTGCGCGTTATTCGCTCGTTACTGTAATCAAACTTAGACAACATGTTCATTATAGTAAATTGCTTTGATTGTGCTAACTATAGAAGCCCTGAATGTAATGTACATGCATGTTTAAGCCTTCACGCTTTTCCATTCATGCGTTTTTTTTTTTTAAACATTTTTACTTGATATAGATTCAAAGTGTCTGTTAATTGTTTTCCGCGATTTAATAAACATGTTTGATAATGGTTCTCACTTCCTCTTACTAAGTTAACCCCCACACACACACACACACTTTGTTTATTTGGATTAAACGGTAGTTTTTGGATGCGTTAGTTATGAGAACAGTGCATATTTTTAGCATTTTCGCTTCTCCGTTTATATATTGTTCTTTCACCAGAGAGTTTTACTGTGCACCTTCGATATATTTAAATTTTCTGCAATTTGACAATAATGAACATGCTTGTAATTATCAAGTCAGCGTGAAATAAATTCACCTCATCTGTTTCTAAATGCATATTTTTATAATTGTTGTGTTTTAGGGTTAACAGAATATCAGTAAAATTAATTGGTTAATGGATAATGTCTTGGCAGAAAATTGCCCTTTTTTTTTTTTTTTTTTTTTTGCATGTGCATATGTTCTGGGCCATGATCTTCCTTGTGAAGTCACAGACTTGCATTTATTTGAATGCATTGCCCACATTTTTCAGGGAACCAAGTACCGTCCTACATATTACGGTTTAGATAATCCATTGTACTGTAAGCCACAATACTGGAGAAAAAAAAAAGTTGCTACTTCTGTTTCATTTTGGTTTTAATAACATCAACAGGCTCTGAAGATATCTAAAAATGGCATTTTATTGGATCAGATTATTATTTATTTATTTTTTCAGATGTCATTTGAGAACATGACATTATTGGATTATGCACATGTATGTCTCTTCCTCTTCCACTTAACCTTCAAACTATTTTCTTACAGTAGTTTGGTTGTCGTTGAAAGTGTAAGCATTGTGAATCATGCCCAGTTCTGATTAGTTCTTCTTTTGACTCATGATGATGAGCATCAAACCTTTAAGGTTATTAATCGGGAAACGTTTTTGCTGTTTGGCTATTTTTCATGTCATTGCATTGAAGGGAGAGCTGCACTATTCCTCCTTTTAGAAACCCCAGAGGACCATGTTCTAGAATTGTATTAAACAGGGAAACATGTATTAAATGGTTGATGTTATGTGAGTGCATTACAACCTATTAATAACTACTAGTAAAATTAGAAAGTAAAGCTCACAAATACTGTACATAAGAATCTGTAACCAGCAACGTTATGTTGAGAAAAGCCTTTTGTATGATTTGGTCAGATCATCTACTAATGGAGATTGTGAAGTGTACAATCATTCTGCACTAAACAGGAGTGTATTGTTTCATATCACTATTGCTACAATTTCACTGCTGCATGTTCTTATAAAATAGAAACTAAAAAGCTCTCTATATATGAGACACTACGGTGACACTTCTTCATTGGTGTGAACCCAATGTGGTTTTAAGGTTTAACTTTTATGGTAGTCTCAACCAAATGCAATAAAATTCTGATGAATATTTTTTTTTTTTTTTTTACCCCCTCCCAATATTCAGTCTTGTAATAACTTAAGCCTTCATATGAAGTTGAATATTGTCAAAATGCATTTTTATTTTTATTTTTTTAAGTTGCACACTGACTGTGCCTAGCTTTACAGAGACATGCGTCTTATTTAAGTGAAAAACATTGTCCATGTTTTCCAGATTTTCAATCATTTTGTGGGCCACAAGTCATGTCTGGTATAGCATTAAGTCGTCTCGCACAAGAACGGAAGGCTTGGCGGAAAGACCATCCTTTTGTAAGTATGCAACGTTTCCAATCATAAATGTGCAGTTGTTATACAGAAATTCAGAAAGCGAGCGAGAGAGGTTTGTTTAACTGTAGTGTTTGAGATGCAACGGGTTTAGAGACCGTGTCAGTTTTCAGTCCCTTTTATAAATTTATTAAATTTAGAGTTTTCGTATTAACCTTTGGAGGAAAAGCACTGAAGGGGTTAATGAAGGGGAGTATGTTCCATTTGTGGGGGAGAATCTGTTATTTTAAGATGTCACTATTTTAATTTATTCTGCTGAGAAGTCACTGTTGAAACTGTTGGGGTGTATTTGCTCACACAAATGAGACCACAGCTTAAAGAAAGTTTCTAGAGTCTGACATTTTGAAACCTTTGCAGCCACCCACAGGATTAAAAAATTTTTTTTTTTTTTTTTTATTTCCCTCAGGGTTTTGTAGCTGTACCAACAAAAAACCCTGATGGAACTATGAACCTGATGAATTGGGAGTGTGCCATCCCTGGAAAAAAAGGGGCAAGTGTCAATTTGGATGTAATGTTTGTGTTCTATGAATACCACATTAATATTCAAGTTTGTAAGACCCATTACTATTTACAACTAGGTTGGTTTTTTTTTTTTTTTTTTTTCATTCTCAAATGTGTCTTCTGTGAACTCTATATGGATTAATGTGGTTTGCAAAAAAAAAAAAAAGTTTCGGACCTTCTATGAGCTTGACGAAGATAATTAAGAAAGATTTTTTTTTTTCTCCCCAGACACCGTGGGAGGGAGGCTTGTTCAAACTTCGGATGCTGTTCAAGGACGACTACCCTTCCTCTCCACCAAAGTGTAAATCCGATGTTTAGTGGATCTAATCCTTTGTTTGTACTTTGTAGTATGCACATTGTGTCTAATTTTGGCTGGTTTTTATCATGTGACTTCTACAGGTAAATTTGAGCCTCCTTTATTCCATCCGAATGTATATCCGTCTGGTACTGTATGCTTGTCTATATTAGAGGAAGACAAAGACTGGAGGCCTGCCATTACAATCAAGCAGGTAAGCTGTAAAGGTTGCACTGCTTTGTAAATTGATGGACGCGTTGTTAAATGCTCTTTAAATAGGACAGCCACCAACAAAGTGTAGTTCAAGATATGTTTAAGGATGAATTATATTTTCATTGGATTTCATTTTCAGGTTTTCTTCTAAGCTGAAATGCAAATGTCATTTATTTGTGGTGCATCTTAAAATCTCCTTAAACCAAATCTTTCATGCAATCCTGAAGAGGGCAGTGTTATCTCATAAAGCTCCACAATTGATTTATATTTCTAGATCTTGCTAGGAATCCAAGAACTCCTTAATGAACCAAATATTCAGGACCCCGCACAGGCCGAAGCATACACAATTTACTGGTATGCACCTCCAGCTCAAATATAGTCTTGCCTGTTGAGACTGAAATGCTTATTGCCTCTGTTATGAATCTTGTGTTTCTGTTTCTGTTGCAGCCAAAACAGAGTGGAGTATGAAAAAAGGGTCAGAGCACAAGCCAAAAAGTTCTCGCCGTAAACCCCAAGATTTCACACTGTATTAGAAATGGGTTTTGACCAGGTCTCCTCGCCCCTGTTACTCCCCCCTTACAAATCATATCCACGTCATACTAATTTACTGCTGGGCTTAAAGAAATGAATGTCGTGCCATTGTCAATCCACTGATGCTCGTCCTAACAAACTCTTCCTGGGGGTTTTAAATTTGGCCTTTTGTATAGTAGTCTTTTTGTTTGTTTGCGGTTTTTTTTGCCCATTTGGGCAACAGAGATGCTCGCACAAAGTTGTGAGTTGTGGATTATTTTTATTTTTTTTGGTGGGTGGGGTTACTTGGTAACAGTGCTACATATTTGCAAAAAAAGGCACAATAAACATCATCCACATGCAGAAGAAATGATATTCCACAGATGCAGAGGTATGAGCATAAAACTGCTTTCGTTTTGCTTAATCTTGGTTTTTGTTTTTTTCAGACTGGCCTCCTTAGTCTCTTTCATGGTTTTAATAATTTAAACCTAGCTATTAATGTCAGTATTTCAACTGCTGTAAAATGATACTTTTATACTTTCTTTACTTTGGATTAGCGTCTGTAGAGAGATTTCCATTCCTGATGCAGGCAGTGTACTAAGCATGTACCATTCAGTATGATAGCGTTGTGCTGCCTCGGCCGTCTGTGTTTTGCAAAAGAGGAAAAAAAAAAAAGACTTAACGTAAAAGGCCTCTGAATCAAATGGTTAGTTAACCGCTGCATCAGTCTCTTTGTGTTCATATGGTGTTTTGTTCATGTAAGTGTATAGAGTAAATAAAATGTTTATACAAAGCCAGTTGTGGCTGCAGGTATGTTCTTCTCATGAATGGATTGATTTCAACCATCTTGAAAGGTAAGTCTTCTCATGGTTCTTGATCATGGTCACTTTTTGATTGTTTGAATGTCATTGGACTGAGGTTTGGTTTACGGCCGTGTGTTTTTGTTTTTTTTATAAATGTCAAGTAGTAGACATGTATTTAAAAAAAAAAAAAAAAAAATAGTAGACGCCAGAAAACTGGATCATTTCATTGTTTAAACGATTTAAAAAAACGTTTCATTAAATGTGTTCGTAATATGCATATCAGTTATCTTCAAATTCGTAGCATTGATGACATCAATTGGTTTTTCAAAGTTATAAGATTTGTGATCTCTTTACAAGTTTTATGACTCATGTTTTGAATATGATAGTGATAATGTAACCAGTCTGACAGTGAAGTGCTATCTTGAGTGGTGAGGATCTTGCATAGTTTCATAACTACAGGAATATTGATGATTTAATAATTGGGCTTTATGTATATGTTTTGTATTCTGAATGAGATCAATTCGTATAAATTGGAGGCAATGTATGTGATTAGATGGAATTATGTATGTAGTGGTGGTACCTGGTTTGAGACTCAATCAGGTTAAATATGAAGGTGTTAATTTATTATTGCCATCAGATTTAGCAGAAGCTTTCTAGGCTCGACGCCGCCTAGCAGCTGCAGACTAGGACCCCTACTTGGAAGGTCAGTGTTTTGTTGGGTTGTTTGGAGGAATCTAATAGCCAGACACCCATGAGAAATATCCCCACCATTGAATGTTAAAGATGTAACAATGGCTGGCCTTGAATTTGATAAGACTCCTCATTGAAATGAGAAGTTAAAGCAGGGGAATTTCCATGCTAATTATGTATTCTTACTCGCATAGGTAATGTTTAATCACGCTGACATTAACTTGGTAAGGTGTTCTTACGGCTCTCATTCTCATGAGAATTGCAGGTACTGTGAGCTTGTCAAGCCTGTTCTAATAGAATGAGACAGAAAATGCCCACTTAAAATGTTATTCTGCTAGTTGCAGTAGGAGATTGCTAGAGTGTAACTTCTTGGTAATTACTGGGTTTAACTTTTTGAAAGCATATTTTGATACTTTTAAATTTTTGACTTAAGTACTTAAAATTTAATTAAAAATCTCAGCTTCACTAAAGCTGCCGCACTATAATTAGTGGTAGCTGTGAAGGCAAAATACTACTGAAGATTTTTCAAAAACCTTACCAATTTTGGTATGCATTTCATCCTTTTCTCAATAAAAATTATACCCAAAAGATTAGTGCAACCTAAATTCTGGAAATGTTGGGATGTTTTTTTAACTTTAATAAAATGAAAACTCAAAGACTTTCAAATCACATTAGCCAATATTTTATTCACAAAACAGAACAAATGTTTAAATGTAAAAAAGCAAGACATTTTGAAAAGATTCAGCTGGGCGAACATTAGCAACTACCGTATTGACCCGAATATAAGACGATGTTTTTTCCTTGGAAATACATCTGAAAAAACGCGTTCGTCTTATATTCAGGGTGTAGACTTTGACATGTCAATAATACACCCACAACAATAGGTGGCGCCAAAAACGCATAAAACGAGTGTGCCATGAAATATGTAATGTGTGTTGTAAAGATCGCGAATGAAAACAAATGAAAAAGAAAAGCTTACAGCAGCATGATCGTGACTGTATGTTAGCCTGATGGGACCAAACTTCCTCTGTAAGTGATTTTAAAACATAAGACAGTACCCAGATTTGAAGACTACAATAAGATTTCACGTCTACTGATAATAACAATTTGGTAGGCTACTATGAGTTGGATAGCCTAATTGTTATATAATTCAGATAGGCTACCTGTTATTTCAATGGTATATCAAAATTTTCCAATATCATTAATACATTTTACCAGTATTTACCATACTTTCAAAACAAAAATTAGAATTGGAAAAATATGCAATATGAAAATAGTTTAAGAATAAATGTGTTTTACAGAGAGATTTGTTTTTCAAAAAGCCTTTTTCGAACAGGTACATCTGGAAAAAGGGGGGGGGGGGGGTCGTCTTATATTCGGGACAATACGGTAATTAAGTTAATTGACATCAGGTCTGTAACCTGATTAGCTATAAAAGGGATGCCTTAGAGAGTCTCTCAGAAGTAAAGATGGGCAGAGGCTCTGTGAAAAGAGTGCGTAAAAAGATTGTGGAATATTTCAAAAACAACGTTCCTCAACATCAAATTGCAAAGGCTTTGCAAATCTCATCTACAGTGCATAACATCATCAAAAGATTCAGAGAAACGAGAAATCTCTGTGCGTAAGGGACAAGGCTGAAGACCTTTGTTGGATGCCCGTGGTCTTCAGGCCCTCAGACGACACTGCATCACTCATCGGCATGATTCTGTCATTGACATTACTAAATGGGCCCAGGAATACTTCCAGAAACCACTGTTGGTAAACACAATCCGCCCTGCCATCTGCAGATGCCAACTAAAGCTCTATCATGCAAAAAGGAAGCCATATGTGAACAAGGTCCAGAAGCACCGTCGTGTCCTGTGGGCCAAGGCTCATTTAAAATGGATTGTTTCAAAGTGGAAAAGTGTTCTATGGTCAGACGATTCCACATTTGAAATTCTTGTTGGAAATCACGGACGCCGTGTCCTCTGGGCTAAAGAGGAGGGAGACCTTCCAGTGTGTTATCAGCGTTTAGTTCAAAAGCCAGCACCTCTGATGGTATGGGGGTGCATAAGTGCTAGTCTCAGCCTCAGATATCACACCCACGGAATGTTGGCTAAACGTCTGATGCATATGGCACACTTATCTGGAAACACTTCAGGAGTTTTGTCGTCGTCCTCGGATTGGTTAGATTATACAGGATTTATGGGAGATGTGTGTTGCGTTCTTTAGCGTTCCGCTTGGAAACAAAAATGCAGTGGCGCCAAACCCTCTTGAAAGAAGAAAGCCGTCGTGTTTACAACTGATGACGAGCGCTTGTCAGGATCAACTAAATGCTGAATTTTCAAAAGTAGGTGAAAAATGTAAAGTTTGCGGTGTAGAATCCCGAAAATATGTCAGAGTTTTACACACCGGTCTGTTATTGTGGCGACATTTCCACGGCCCTAAACATGACGCGGAAGAAAATGAAATGTGATTGGTTGCACAATGTTCATTCAAAGCGGCCAAAGTTCCCAGACCTTCAGCCATCAGTCTGAAGGTCTGGCTACACGAGACTACATAAGTGCATACGGTATGGGCAGCTTGCATGTTTTGGAAGGCACTATGAATACTAAAAGGTGAATATAAATGTTTTAGAGGAACATATGCTCCCCTCCAGACGACATCTATTTCAGGGAAGGCCTTGTGTATTTCAGCAGGACAATGCAAAACCACATACTGCAGCTATTACAATAGCATGGCTTCATAGTAGAATAGTCTGGGTGTTGAATTGGCCTGCCTGCAGTCCAGATATTTCACCTATAGAGAACATTTGGCGGATCATTAAACGAAAAATACGACCACGAACTCTTCAGCAGCTGGAAACCTATATCAGGTAAGAATGGGACCAAATTCCAACACCGAAACTCGATGCCCAGACGTCTTCAAACTGCTTTGAAAAGAAGAGGAGATGCTACACCATGGTAAACATGCCCCCGTCCCAACTATTTTGAGACCTGTAGCAGGGATCAAATTTGAAATGAGCTCATTTCGTGCATAAAATTGTAAAATGACTCAGTTTAAACTGTTATCTATGTTCTATTATGAATAAAATATTGGCTCATGTGGTTTGAAATTATTTTAGTTTTCATTTTATTCAAATTTAAAAAAAAAAGCATCCCAACATTTCCATTATTTGGGTTGTACACTAAAATTGCTGACAATTTACTCGCCCTCAGGCCATCCAAGATGTAGAGGAGTTTGTTTCTTTGTTGGGGAAAGCAATATATGGACCGAGGACTTGCAACAGTTTGAAGTTAAAAACGTCTTAATGTTTTTGTTAATAACAAAGATACAACGTTTCACTTCATATGACATTATTTGATGGATTGGAGTCATGTGGGTTTCTTTATGGATTATTGTGATGCTTTTATCAGCTGTTCGGACTTGATCATTCTGACGGCACCCATTCACTGCAGAGGGTCCATTGGTGAACAAGTCATGGAATGCTAAATTTCTTCAAACCTGTTTTGATGAAGAAACAAGCTCCTCTACATGAGTAAATTATAAGCAAATTTTCTTTTTTTTTTTTTTGGGTGAACTATTGTCATATCTTGCAGATCATTAAGGACATTGATTTACATTGAAAGTCCTGAGATGTATGAATCTGAATATCATAGTGGTTTAGAGAGAAGCTCTTTGATTTAGGGTAGTTCGTAGACGACTAGCAACCACAAAAATGGGCTAACAACCACATAGCCATGCACTAGAATTATGCTGGGTTGTTTTGCATGGAAAAAACAACTTTAGATCAATAGATTTAGATTAATTGGGCATTAATGCTCTCTGTGAGTTTCATGGCACACAATAGGCTTTTGAAAGCGTATGCATCAATCTGCATTTTGCCAATTACAATGTAAAATGCAAAAATGTCTCCAGAAACTTTTAGAGTAATTTGTGTGTCTTAAGGGATTTCCTACAGTAACCTTGTCATCTTTGAGTAGCTGGTTAAATAAGATTAACACACAATGCAAATGACAGTTCTGCAATGCAAATTAAATCATTAACAGTGCTCTACCCACATCCTCGACATTGACGCAATTCATGCCTCTCTCCATTTCTGGAAAGGTGGCGTTGATTATTTTTCTCAGTCACGTAAATGCTCATTGCCATTTAGAGACCTTTTACTCCTGACATCAATTTCATTTCTAAATGACTTATTTTCTCTGTATCCAGAATCACCACACATAATATCCATTTAGTAATCACCGCATGTAATGGGAAAATTGTAGCCTACATGTTCAGATGTCACAGTCCGAGACCAGGTAGAGAAATACCTTTGCATTATTGCATTCCCTTTCCAAATCAATGCTAGATCCTAAAGCATTTTTAAATCAAAACACCCCACTATCCATCTTTAAAGTAAAGCTGTATTTGTTTTAAAGATGCTATGTGGTCGGTGCTTCAAATCTGATCCAGCTGGGGCAGTGCACTAATGATGTGCCCATGGAAACGGACAAAAGGGTCATTGTGAACCTTTTCCTCTGATTAAAAACCAACAGATATCTACAGTCGTCAACCAAGGGTTCTACCACACATTATATAATGTCAAGAAGCTGTCATTTATAGGGTGGGAATTGAATTCTCTGTGTATATTGATGCGTTAGATGAAATTTATGAGTCATTTTAATATCAAGAAATAACTTTCCTGTATTTGTGTCTGACTGTTTATTGAGCTGAGCTTTGTTATTCATCACCTTAGACTTGACGTTGGTGAAGCCTTCCGAATTAACTACATTTCTGGATGAATGACTCATGAAACGTGATTTCAGCTGCATCTGGGTAAAATAACAGACTTATTCAATTAGCAATATGCACAACATTTGGCAGTGCTGTATTTTAATGAACAAATGCTTCGTACAACCAAAATAATTGATGGAAAAAGTATGTGAGCACTTATATCTAGTATCTACCAGAATTAAGCTGCTTTAGCCCTTTATGTAGCCCTGCAGTACACTCTCAGAAAAAAAGGTATAAAGCTGAATAGTACCCTTTCAAAAGGTATAATTTTGTACCTTATTTACCCACAAAAGGTGCATTAGTACTTTAAAGGTACATATTTGCACCTACATTGTACAAATTATACCTAAATGGTACATATTAGTGCCTTTTGAAAGGCTACTGCCACAGGGACAGCTTCCCCCCACCCCCCCTGAGAGTGTGGGAGGGAGTTACTATTATTATTATTATTATTATTTATTTTTTCTAGACCTTTGTGAATCTGTGAAGCTTGTTTCCACCATGGGATAATTATAATTTTTTTTTTAATCTTTTTTTTTTTTTCTGTCTCACAATTCTGACTTTTGCTCACAATTCTGAGTTTATATCTCACAAATCTCAGTCTTGCAATTTTCTTTTTCAAATAATTCTGAGTTCACATTTCATGTGAAGGGAGGGGGCTGAAATAGATTTTGTAAACCCCTTATCAAAAATAAATAAAGAATAAATTACAGAAAGACAATCATATGGAAGCTTGTTGCAACTTTATATTTTGCACTTCTAACCCTATAGCTTACAACTATTTTTCTCTGAAAAAAAGACAATTGTGAGTAAAAACAATATATAAAGTTGCTTCTATGATTATGTTTCTGTCATATTTATTTTTTAATATGAAATTTACAAAATCTATTTTGGCTTCCTCCAGATTTCCTTAGTGCATGGAAACTAGTTTCTGGTGCAGAATTAGAGGTCATTGCAATTTTTATTTCTCGGATTTGACTTTATATTTCGTATTTGCAACTTGTATATCCAAGTTGTAACTTAACGTCATGAAATGTAACTATAGCTCAGTTAAGAAAAAAAAGAAAGAATAAATAAATAATTGAATAATATTTATTCTATATATATATATATATATATATATATATATATATATATATATATATATATATATATATATATACAGTGGGTACGGAAAGTATTCAGACCCCTTAAAATTTTCACTCTTTGTTATATTGCAGCCATTTGCAAAAATCAAGTTCATTTTTTTTTTTTCCCTCAATGTACACACAGCACCCCATATTGACAGAAAAACACAGAATTGTTGACATTTTTGCAGATTTATTAAAAAAGAAAAACTGAAATATCACATGGTCCTAAGTATTCAGACCCTTTGCTGTGAGTGACACTCATATATTTAACTCAGGTTCTGTCCATTTCTTCTGATCATCCTTGAGATGGTTCTACACCTTCATTTGAGTCCAGCTGTGTTTGATTATACTGATTGGACTTGATTAGGAAAGCCACACACCTGTCTATATAAGACCTTACAGCTCACAGTGCATGTCAGAGCAAATGAGAATCATGAGGTCAAAGGAACTGCCTGAAGAGCTCAGAGACAGAATTGTGGCAAGGCACAGATCTGGCCAAGGTTACAAAAAAATGTCTGCTGCACGTAAGGTTCCTAAGAGCACAGTGGCCTCCATAATCCTTAAATGGAAGACGTTTGGGATGACCAGAACCCTTCCTAGAGCTGGCCGTCCGGCCAAACTGAGCTATCGGGGGAGAAGAGACTTGGTGAGAGAGGTAAAGAAGACCCCAAAGATCACTGTGGCTGAGCTCCAGAGATGCAGTCGGGAGATGGGAGAAAGTTGTAGAAAGTCAACCATCACTGCAGCCCTCCACCAGTCGGGGCTTTATGGCAGAGTGGCCCGACGGAAGCCTCTCCTCAGTGCAAGACACATGAAAGCCCGCATGGAGGACTCCAAGATGGTGAGAAATAAGATTCTCTGGTCCGATGAGACCAAGATAGAACTTTTTGGCCTTAATTCTAAGCGGCATGTGTGGAGAAAACCAGGCACTGCTTGTCACCTGTCCAATACAGTCCCAACAGTGAAGCATGGTGGTGGCAGCATCATGCTGTGGGGGTGTTTTTCAGCTGCAGGGACAGGACGACTGGTTGCAATCGAGGGAAAGATGAATGAGGCCAAGTACAGGGATTTCCTGGACGAAAACCTTCTCCAGAGTGCTCAGGACCTCAGACTGGGCCGAAGGTTTACCTTCCAACAAGACAATGACCCTAAGCACACAGCTAAAATAACGAAGGAGTGGCTTCACAACAACTCCGTGACTGTTCTTGAATGGCCCAGCCAGAGCCCTGACTTAAACCCAGTTGAGCATCTCTGGAGAGACCTAAAAATGGCTGTCCACCAACGTTTACCATCCAACCTGACAGAACTGGAGAGGATCTGCAAGGAGGAATGGCAGAGGATCCCCAAATCCAGGTGTGAAAAACTTGTTGCATCTTTCCCAAAAAGACTCATGGCTGTATTAGATCAAAAGGGTGCTTCTACTAAATACTGAGCAAAGGGTCTGAATACTTAGGACCATGTGATATTTCAGTTTTTCTTTTTTAATAAATCTGCAAAAATGTCAACAATTCTGTGTTTTTCTGTCAATATGGAGTACTGTGTGTACATTAATGAGGGAAAAAAAATGAACTTAAATGATTTTAGCAAATGGCTGCAATATAACAAAGAGTGAAAATTTTAAGGGGGTCTGAATACTTTCCGTACCCACTGTATATATATTTTCTTTTTAAACTCAGCCTAAGATATTCTATAAGAAAATAGTTTTCTCTCTGATTATGCTTTTCTTTAGATTATGTAATGTTCTTTGAGGCTCTGTCATCCGATCATTTGTGGAAGCACTTAATAACCCCCTAATTTATTAATGCTTACGATTATACAAAGGAGGAGACGCATGTGCGATGACGATTCAATCCATGAAAGCTTTGAGTGCAGTCTATCAGGGAAGCTTGAAAGAAATATTTCCATTTGATCCTTTCAAACTGTGATATATTTGAATACAAAACAGTACGTCGCACCACAAGTGGGCTGGTGGAAGTGGAAACCTCTAGAGCTTCAAAGGACCCATCATTTGTAGCGAATGGCTATTTATAAAGTGCAGGCCCTAATTCTCCATGTTACAAGCACTCAGCGTTTGCAGGAAAACAACAGTAGCATCCTGTTCAAATCTAATTCATTCTGACCCGACCACTTAGCATGCACTCAAAAAGAAAGAAACCTGTGTGCTGTAGTCCAGTGGAGCTCATTACATTGGGTTATGGCTCAATAACAGTGCCTCATACTCTTAATTATGTTTTTTACGACTTTTAACATGTTTTAGTTGTTGTGAAAAGTCAGTTTCAATGCTAATGCATCTATAAATGACTAAATTGGACATATTAGATGTAACTAGTCAGCACTGGAGCCAAATGTGTCGTAAGAGAATGAGCTGTTGGCTGCAAATTGAGTTTTTCTGTGCTTTTATAGCTGCTCCGTGTTGAGGAGTAAGGTAGTGATGCTACTAAATTAGCTTATGCTGGGTACAGACTAAAAGATTTTTAAAATCTTATAAGATCTTCAAAATGTGAGAGACCAACATGAGGAAAAAATCCTAGATTTAACCGTTTTGCTCCTCGGGGTTCCCCCCCACACATCAGGATTTTTGATCATAAATATTCACCATGTTGAATATTTATATAGCATTTGGACCAATCAGAGATACCATTTTTCATTAGATTTAACAAATCAGTTGTTCACTAGATTAACAAATAGTCACAGACCCCTCACCCAATAAACATACTGGGTGCCAGGATGTCTGTGAACGACACCAGGCCCCTGGTTACCATTGCAACCAGGACACCTCACCCAGATCAGATAAATTTTACGACCTAAAAGCATGTAGAGAGAATCTTCCCCCTATTCAATTCTCTCTAAAACAGACACATACTGCTATAGGAAACGACTTCTTTCATTAATTCAGAGACAGATTTTTCTTTGACCTTCCTATCACATATCCTCAAGTCATTGTGTATATTATTACTGTTCTTGTATATTGTCTTTTGTATTGTATACTGTTTTATGCATGCTTACGATAGAACCACTCGTTCATGTAACCTTACCTATGTCATGTTTAGTATCTATGAATTCGTCTTCGGATGATCTAATTGAGAGTGTATATTATATGTTGATACTAGGGGTGGCACGGTACACAAATGTCACGGTTCGGTATGTACGTCGGTTCGGAGGTCACAGTTCGATACGATTTCGGTACAACAGGGGGAAAAAAAGAAATCTACTATGCTCAGTTTCTTTTCATTTATTTTGAACAGACAGTAGTGCAAATTACATTTTTTTCCATCTAGATGTGAAAATACTAAATGTTATTACATGTTATATATATATATATATATATACAGTGAGGAAAATAAGTATTTGAACACCCTGCTATTTTGCAAGTTCTCCCACTTAGAAATCATGGAGGGGTCTGAAATTGTCATCGTAGGTGCATGTCCACTGTGAGAGACATAATCTAAAAAAAAATCCAGAAATCACAATGTATGATTTTTTAACTATTTATTTGTATGATACAGCTGCAAATAAGTATTTGAACACCTGAGAAAATCAATGTTAATATTTGGTACAGTAGCCTTTGTTTGCAATTACAGAGGTCAAACGTTTCCTGTAGTTTTTCACCAGGTTTGCACACACTGCAGGAGGGATTTTGGCCCACTCCTCCACACAGATCTTCTCTAGATCAGTCAGGTTTCTGGCCTGTCGCTGAGAAACACGGAGTTTGAGCTCCCGTCAAAGATTCTCTATTGGGTTTAGGTCTGGAGACTGGCTAGGCCACGCCAGAACCTTGATATGCTTCTTACAGAGCCACTCCTTGGTTATCCTGGCTGTGTGCTTCGGGTCATTGTCATGTTGGAAGACCCAGCCTCGACCCATCTTCAATGCTCTAACTGAGGGAAGGAGGTTGTTCCCCAAAATCTCGCAATACATGGCCCCGGTCATCCTCTCCTTAATACAGTGCAGTCGCCCTGTCCCATGTGCAGAAAAACACCCCCAAAGCATGATGCTACCACCCCCATGCTTCACAGTAGGGATGGTGTTCTTGGGATGGTACTCATCATTCTTCTTCCTCCAAACACGTTTAGTGGAATTATAACCAAAAAGTTATATTTTGGTCTCATCTGACCACATGACTTTCTCCCATGACTCCTCTGGATCATCCAAATGGTCATTGGCAAACTTAAGTCGGGCCTGGACATGTGCTGGTTTAAGCAGGGGAACCTTCCGTGCCATGCATGATTTCAAACCATGACGTCTTAGTGTATTACCAACAGTAACCTTGGAAACGGTGGTCCCAGCTCTTTTCAGGTCATTGACCAGCTCCTCCCGTGTAGTTCTGGGCTGATTTCTCACCTTTCTTAGGATCATTGAGACCCCACGAGGTGAGATCTTGCATGGAGCCCCAGTCCGAGGGTGATTGACAGTCATGTTTAGCTTCTTCCATTTTCTAATGATTGTTCCAACAGTGGACCTTTTTTCACCAAGCTGCTTGGTAATTTCCCCGTAGCCCTTTCCAGCCTTGTGGAGGTGTACAATTTTGTCTCTAGTGTCTTTGGACAGCTCTTTGGTCTTGGCCATGTTAGTAGTTGGATTCTTACTATTTCTTATTTTATTTCTGGATTTTTTTTTTTAGATTATGTCTCTCACAGTGGACATGCACCTACGATGACAATTTCAGACCCCTCCATGATGTCTAAGTGGGAGAACTTGCAAAATAGCAGGGTGTTCAAATACTTATTTTCCTCACTGTATATATATATATATATATATATATATATATATATATATATGTAGGGAAGATGTAATGTGTTCTCCTGTTCTTTGGGGGGAGCTGTGTGTTGTTTCTCATTAGGGGAGTGAGCCCTCCTTTTCACCCACAGTTCTATTTCCTTTGTGAAAAGGCTGTCACCAGTCTGTTCTGCTGTGAGAGTGACTGTGTGGAGAAAGGAGCCTAATAAAAGAAAGCTGCTCTGTTTGACTCAACGATTTTGGTGTCCTCCTCATTCACCCCTCACCTCAACACAATGCAGAGACATTTGGGGGAGCACACCGACGAAGAGGGTTACATCTTTGGTGCCGTGACCCGGATCGTTGGTTTTCATGTCAACGGAAGTAAGCTTTTGTATAAATAGTGTGAGTAGAGTGGGGATAAAGTAAAAAAAAAAAAAAAGAACAAAGAACAAAGAAAAGCAGAAAGAAAAAAAATAAAATTATAATTTTTACTCCCCCTCACCTTTCTTTTGCCTTAAAGTGACGGTGTTAAATGTATTGTTGGACTGAACTGAGTTTTGCCTAAGGAGTGTTTATTTATTTTTTCCCTTTCTGTTTCTGAACACACAATATTGAACATTAGGAGTGTTAATTTGTTCTTCTGAGCAACGAATATGTGAATTGATGTGCTTTTTGAAACCATATTCTTTTTCTTGTGCATGTGAATAGTATTTTGGGTATATTTAAAGCTCTTACAGTGGATCAATTTATTTATTTATTTTTTTTCTCTACTTTTATTTACCTTAATTCTCGATAAAGCGCTTTGTGAATACAGGAAAAATAAGATACACGTAACGCATACACTTGCTGCATTAATTTGCATTTGACTACATTTCTCATATACTTACATTTGCAAACAATACACACAGTGTACTGCACACTACATATACACTGTGTGTTGCCCAGGCAAGAAGAGTCTAAAAGTGAAAGGAAAATGCAAGGGCTCCCCGAAACTACCCCTCATCGACCACCTCCTTGTCTCCAAGTACCACTAAGACAGCCCTTCCAGGCCACCCCATGGTTACCAGTAAAGCAAGACAAAATCCAACAGTTTGAATTGAGCATGCCTACCAATTTGAGCATTGATACTGTGTCCCAGCCAGACAATAACTCTCAACAGTCTGTACGGCCAAAGTCGGGGCAGTTAGTAGTGCACACACAGAACATACCTCAATCTGCAGTGAGCTGGCATCAGTTGGGAACCCACCCCACCCCTTCCGCTCAGCATCAGCCCTCAGCTCATCCACAAGCCTCAGATAACGCCCCCTGTGGACTTCCAATTACTGTGCACATGTCTTCACTTAGCCCCCACCCACCTAATGTGCCAAATGCCTCATCACAAACTGACGTGCATGACAATGTCACTACCATTCATGCTTCACCAAACATGGCCAGCGGAATGCCAACTGATACGCCCACTTCTCTAAATGACTCTCACATGCCCCAAGCATCAACTATGCCACCTAAAGCCCATATTCGTACTTATCCCAACATGTACTCATCTCCATATAGCATGCAATCTCCTGCTGCAACTGTTTTTTCACCCCAAACTACGTTGACTGGCCTTCCAATGGCTATTCAGGCCCCTCCATCCTCCTGCTATGGTGCTCCAAATGCCGTGTAACCAACGACACCTGACTCATTTCTGCCCCCAGCACCTCCTTTTTTGTCTGGACCCAATTTTCCTCTCAAAACAGATCCCACTCAAGCCTTCCAGACTTCCAATGACCAAAAGCGAACCTCACATTAAAACTGTGTCGTTGTGTCATCCTCCTCTACTCCTGTATATGCTCCTATGACAATGTCAGTGTATCCTGGATCACATATGTATGCACAGCGACCCGTTTTGCCGCAACAACCTCAGACTGCACCTCCGCATTTGGCTTATCAGCAAGACACAAACATCCATGCCTCTGCAATGACCACGCCACAACCCAGCTTTACACAGACGCACCAAGTACGAAATGTGCAAGTATTCAGTGGTGGTCCTGACTGCAGGATACTTATTGAAGCCTGGATACGGGATATGCAGTATCTACTTAATGCTGGAGGGATGCCTGCAAATTTGTGCTTTGCTACGATAGTGCGACATTTGAGTGGTGAAGCCAGGAGGCTGGTTCTGAATCTCCCTCCTAATGAGCAGACTACCAGCAGAGCTTTTGAAGAGCTACGAGCTGAATATAGTGATATGCAGACTTCTCTGGACCCATTAGCTGATTTCTATGAGAGATGTCAGCGCCCTGGAGAATCGGCATGCTCATATGCCATTGCTTTGGAGGCCACATTACGTTCGGTGGAAGAGGCGCAGTATGGAGGCCTAATGTTTCCAGACCGGGATGGTAAACTGACTCGTCAGTTCATGAGAGGACTGAGCGACGAAGAGGTTTATCAAAGGATAGCGCCAATGAAGCCTAGGCTTTTAAGTTTTTGTGAACTTCAAGCAGAACTTCGCAACCTTGCTCGAGAGACAAGGAGGTTTCAGACACAGCCAAGGGCCAAAAAGATGTACGCCCAGGCTCAGTTTACAACTGCTAATGGTGCCCAGAGTGGAGAAAACACGAGGACTGAGAAAGGAAGTAGACAGAACACGGATATGACTGAACTCAAAGCCCTAGTAAAGAAACTAGTGACCAGCCAAGAAGATCAAGTCAATAGGTTGTCACAGTTGGAAGCTAAAGTTGGAGCATTGCAGCAGACTGTGCATCCTCAGGCCCAGAGACCTTAAGGGGGTAGTGAAATTGCTGTAAGGAGCGTAGTGTGCTATCGTTGTGGGAAGCCAGGACACATTGCACGCCTGTGTCGGGCAATAATGACTGATGAGGTGGCCCAACCTGAAAGTGGAGCAGAGACCAGGCAGGATTTAAATGTGTAGGGCCTGTGGTTACCGGGGAAACCACAGGCATGCAACAAAAGACGGGCAAGTCCAAACCAGCTGATACTCCGCTGGTAGGTCCCTGTAATGAAGGGGTGGTTGAAGTGGATGGAGAGATGTGTAAGGCTCTCATTGACTCTGGCTCTCAAGTAACCAGAATTACTGATGAGTTCTGGCGTCGACATCCTGTCCTATGTACTCAGGAACTGCAGCCATCAGACATCCCTATTGAAGGCGCCGCTGGTCAACCTGTATCTTATGTTGGTGTGCTTTGTATTAACCTCAAGTTCTTGGGAATGGTCTACTCAAATGTTCCTGCTTTTGTTGTCCCTGTAACGGAGTACCGATCCAGTGTTCCATTACTCATTGGGACTAATGTCATACGAGTTTCTAGAAATGACCTCCAAGCAACATATGGCAGAAAATATCTGGCCAGGGTAAGGCTGTCAAATCCTGAGTGGCACTCTGCACTGGTGGCTGTAAATAACACTGAACCTGGTGGGGCTAAGGGCAAAGTGGGTCAAGTGCAGTATGCTGGCCACAGAATACACATACCAGCTGGCAAGGAGCAGGATGTTATTGGCAGAGTGTTGGGTGGCCCAAAGCAAACACAATACACGGTTCTGGTGGAGGGCCAGTCATCCAAAAGGGTACCAGAAGGTATTGTGGTTGCCAGGCTGCTTGCTAATGTTGAAAAAGGTTGTGTTCCTGTCCGTCTCTTGAATCTCTCTGAGAAGGATGTGATTGTCCATCCAAGAACCCTGCTTGCAGATGCTTTCCTGGTCCAGAATGTCGTTGAAGAGGGAGAAAAACACCAGATGTCATGCCAGAGTCAGATTGTGTGTGAGAGGCAGTATAGGAAGAACTCAGTGGCTGCATCTTGCCAGAGTCAACAACAGACTACCAGTGTTGAGTCTGAAAATGGTATGACATGTGGAGTTGATCTTAGTGTTGCAGCAGTAGAAAGTAAGGAGCAGTTTGCACTACTTAACGACTTACTGAGGAGAAATGATGATGTCTTTTCCAAGCATTCCATGGACTATGGACATACCACCACTGTGAAACATGAGATACCTCTGGTAGACCCAAAACCTTTTCGTCTCCCTTATCGGAAAATACCCCCCTCTCAGTACCAGGAGGTACGGAAGGCCATATCACAGATGGAAGAAGCTGGAATCATTCGTCTGAGCAAAAGCCCATATGCATCCCCCATCGTTGTTGTTTCTAAAAAAGATGATTCTATGAGGATCTGCGTAGACTACAGGAAACTGAATTCCTGTAGTACCAGAGACGCTTTTCCGCTTCCGAGAATAGATGATGCATTGGAGGCATTGGGACAGGCAAGATTCTTCTCGACTCTCGATCTGACATCTGGTTACTGGCAAGTTGAGGTGGCTGATCATGACAAGCACAAAACGGCTTTCAGCAACCCCATGGGGATATATGAAGCTAATAGGATGCCATTTGATCTGCAGAATGCCCCCTCAACCTTCCAAAGATTGATGACCTGCTGTTTTGGTGACTTGAATTTTGAGAGCCTCCTGATCTACCTTGATGACATAATTATCTTCTCTAAAACCTTTGAAGAGCACCTTGAGCGGTTGGAAGTAGTGTTCAGCCGGCTCCGCAAAGATGGTTTGAAGCTGAACCCTCAAAAGTGCAGTCTACTGAGGAAAGAAGTTCAGTACCTAGGTCACGTGGTGTCAGCGGAGGGTATACATACTGATCCAGAGAAGATAAGTAAAGTCAGGGACTGGAAGTGGCCATCAAACGTAAAAGAAGTGTTGAGGTTTCTTGGCTTTTCGGGGTACTACAGGCAATTCATCAAGGATTATGCCACATTAGCAGGACCCCTGTATGCGCTGACATCTGGAGACCCGAAGCGGAAAAAAAGGGGAGCGAAAAGAACAACTGGACCTGTAAAACCATTTGAGTGGTCAAATGAATGTGAGGCAGCTTTTGAAGCATTAAAAGAGAAGTTGACAACAGCCCCAGTTTTGGGCTACCCCGACTACTGTTTACCATTCTTGTTGCAGACAGATGCTTCTAGGGATGGTCTTGGGGCAGTCTTAGCCCAAATTCAAGATGGTGTTGAACGTGTAATTGCATATGGGAGTCGGGGGTTGAGTCCACCTGAAACCCGCTACCCAGCACACAAGTTAGAGTTTTTGGCTCTTAAGTGGGCTGTTACCGACAAATTTTATGACCATCTATATGGACATAAATTCTCTGTTCAGACTGATAACAACCCACTAAAATATGTGATGAGTACTGCCAAATTGGATGCCACAGGCCAACGTTGGGTGTCACAGCTTGCCATATTTGACTTTGACATTGAGTATAGGCAGGGAAAGTGTAACTCTAATGCTGACGCACTGTCGAGAATGTCCAGCCAAGAAGTTGCAAAAGCCCTTCTTGTCCACAGTGGACCTTCTCACAGGAACAAGAAAGTGAAGCTGAATCTGGGAGGCAGGAGGCGGATGATCGTAAGCAAGAAGACCGGACAGTAACAAGCAAAGGTGAGCTACTGCCGGAAGGTGACAAGCTTGAGGATAGATTTGAGGGAGCTGGGACAGATGCACTCCCTGCAATGACTAAGCTGGAGATCAGGAGATGTCAGAAAGAGGACCCTGTTGTTGGTCCAGTCCTGCACTATAAGACTCTGAACCACAAGCCAAGACGAGGTGAAAGGTTGGAGAATGGGAAACACACACGGCTTCTCTTAAAAGAGTGGAGGAGGTTGCTGGTCAAAGATGGAATTCTGTACAGACAAGTGAGAGATGTTCAGGGCAGATCCATTGCTCAGCTGGTTTTGCCAGAAAAAATGCGACATTTGGCTAAAACAATTCTAAACGATGACTCTGGTCATTTGGGACTTGAATGCACGCTGAGTCTTTTCCGGGAGCGGTTCTTTTGGCCGAAAATGCATTGCGACATAAAGTCTTGGTGTGAGCAGTGTGAAAGATGTTGTCTGAGGAAGACTCCCACGGCTGGAAATAGGGCTCCGCTGGTAAGCATTCACACTAATGCTCCTATGGAACTCATCTGCATGGATTTCCTTGTCCTTGAAAAGTCTAAGGGAGGAATAGAAAATGTCCTGGTAGTCACCGATCATTTCTCACGATTCGCCCAAGCCTACCCCACAAAAGACCAGAAGGCTGTCACTGTGGCCAAGGTGTTGTGGAATAATTTTTTATGTCGCTTTGGTTTTCCAGCCAGACTCCATGCAGACCAGGGACGCAATTTTGAGAGTGCAGTGGTGAAGCAGCTGTGCAAGCTGACTGGAATAACTAAGACACACACCAGCCCCTACCACCCACAAGGAAATGGGACCACTGAGAGATTTAATAGAACGCTGATGAATATGTTGGGCACTCTTGATCCTGATCAAAAACCTCGGTGGCATGAGTATGTTGATGCACTGACACATGCTTACAATTGCACTCAACATGATTCGACTGGTTTCTCCCCATACTTCTTGATGTATGGCAGACATCCACGACTGCCTGTTGATCTCCTTTTTGGTTTGTCATCTGCAAAGGAGCCATGCGAGTATAGTGATTATGTGCAGATTCTGCGTGAGTGCTTGACTTATGCTTATGATCAGGCAGACAGGATGTCAAGGCATGCTAAAGATTTTCAGAAGAAGCACTATGATGAAAAAGTCAAGAGTACTGTGTTCCAACCGGATGACCGAGTGATGGTGAAACTGTGTTATGTCGAGGGGAAACAGAAGCTGGCTGATAGGTGGGAACCAGATCCATATGTAGTAGTGAAGAAACAGCCAGGAATTCCAGTGTATGTTGTTCGACCTGAAGACGGTGTCCGGGAAAGAGTAGTCCACCGCAATCTTCTGTCCCAGTGTATGTTTTTCCCAGTTGAAAAGTCACACCCAACTGAGGAAGAGTCTGACACTGAGGAAATGTGTGAACTCGAGTCAAGGGCTTCTGATGCAGAAGAGGTGGATTTGGAGACAACAAAGGAGGGAGAAGGTGGTGTTGTAACACAGTTTACATGCATGGATTCTTCAGATGCAGTGGAAGAAGGAAGAGAAGAGGATGTAAGCCAGTTGCAGGAGACAGTGAGTGAAGAGGAAAGACAAAAAGAGCAGCCGCAGTTGAAAGACTACGAACCTAAAAGACCAGAACGGAGGTATCCTGAGCGGAAAAGACGCCCACCAAATAGACTCTCCTTGGAGATGCAGGTCCTCCAAAGTGAAAGTGACAAAGAGAAGATCAAGAGAGGAAGGAAAGTTTGGGAAGAGGCTAAAGCGAAGAAGAAGCTCTGCCTTAGCAACACTACATTTAAACATACACACTCCCCACACATACTTAGAAGAGAATCGTAAGATTTAAATGGTGCCATTATTTTGGGGTTTAATTTATCCTAAATTAAGTGATGACAGGGACGACATCATTTAAAGAGGGGGTGGATGTAGGGAAGATGTAATGTGTTCTCCCGTTCTTTGGGGGGAGCTGTGTGTTGTTTCTCATTAGGGGAGTGAGCCCTCCTTTTCACCCACAGTTCTATTTCCTTTGTGAAAAGGCTGTCACCAGTCTGTTCTGCTGTGAGAGTGACTGTGTGGAGAAAGGAGCCTAATAAAAGAAAGCTGCTCTGTTTGACTCAACGATTTTGGTGTCCTCCTCATTCACCCCCTCACCTCAACACAACGCAGAGACATTTGGGGGAGCACACCGACGAAGAGGGTTACATATATATATATTAGGGGTGTCAACATTAACGCGTTAACGCATGCGATTAATCAAAATATTTTAACGCGTTAATATTTTTTTAACGCAGATTAATCGTTTGATAAGGTTTGACCCCAACTTCTTCCCGTCATCGCAGCGCGGAAGGTTATCTATTATTGTGTGATGAGGGTACAGCGAACCAGTGTTGCGAGGGTAAAGTTAGCGGCACAAGTGGTTTAGTTTGAAAATACAGTCGCGGGAAAAATTACAGAGCCGTGGCGGGTTGCGGTTTTTTGGGCTACTTTTATACATTTACATTTACATTTAGTCATTTTGCAGACGCTTTTATCCAAAGCGACTTACAATTTGGGGAACACATGAAGCGATTCATCTTGAAGAGGCAATTCGACAAAGGAAGTGCTTGTAACACCATATATACTGTACTACGGCCGCCCAAAGTGTATATAGACAAATGAAAATTAAAATAGATCCTTTTACTAATGTGTCTTATACTTGAAATGTATCCCTGGCAACTTAAGAACGGAGAGACGGTAACATCACAAACAACGTGAGTTTCAGCAGAGCATACATGTTAAGGCTTTTACACAGCAGAAATAAACATGACAACAGCCACTATAGATTATATAAGATAATAAACACACGATTACGATAGATATGGTCTGTATGTGATTTTCTTGAGAATGTGTACGTCTGAAATGCTAATTTGTGCAGTGATATAAAAGGCTATAAATAGCATATTTTAACAACAGTAAACGACCAAATTCCACATGTGATTGTAAAAGGAAGTTATTACAAACACTCAATGGTGGTTTGAAGTGAGTTCTGAGAAAAAGTGTACTATTAATCTTATAAATTGTCTTATGAAGCATGTTAGCTCTAATGCAGCTGCAGAACAGGTCCAATTCTTCTTCATAATGCATTTTATCATAATACTTCACGTAAGGTCGCAATAAATGTTTTGTTGTATTTATTTAGAAATACTTTTGATAATAGTTGGGTAAATGTATACTGGGATTGAAGCGATGTGGCTTGGTAAACGTTTTATCGCCAGTTTAAATGTTGATTTATGGCTGAATAAAAACAAAAGAATAATGATAAAAGAATAATAAGGATTATGTCTCATACCTGCGGAAGTGTGAAAGGTTCTGTTTCCTTAAACTAGTTTGTCATGCATTTCTTTATTTCAACACATTTACAGGTAAATCCTAGTATTTTAAATTTGCGATTAATCATGATTAATCACAGTCCATGACTGTGATTAACGTGATTAAATTTTTAATCGATTGACAGCACTAATATATATATATATATATATATATATATATATATATATATATATATATATATATATATATATATATATAATCTGTTTTGTTTTCATTGTGAGTGTACACTAAATAAAAGCAGACCTTTATACAGTGATTTTGTTGATTCTGCTGGTATAAGGAAACAGTTGAAGTGATCGTGCCGGAGCGCGCGCGCACACACACACACACACACACACACACACACACACATCAGTTGCAGCATTGCTAACTTGACAGCGCAGTTGGTACTTCATCAAAATAAAATACAATGAACCAAACATCAGCGCGCGTGCCTCAGTGTCACTGTTGGAATGCGACTGAAGTACAAAGCCTATAATTTACATAATAAATCATAGTTTAGCATTCAGGTACGTTACATCGCAAATATGGAGATATTGTGGAATATTTGTATTTGTGCCAAAAGAGAGAGGTGGGATACACGAGCACAAAGCCCCATTTCGCAAACAGTTGAGTGCGTAAGCCTTTAAAGTATACTCCCTTGTCAGTCTATGTGAGAGACGCATTCAGAATCAGCACATGGTCACTGTCTAGGGGGCTTTGTTTTCAAGTGCGCAACTCATGGCATTCACTGTTCTTCTGCTGGCGGTTATCAAACAGCGTTGCATTGCTGCGGGCGCCCCCTACTGGACTGGGGGTGAATTGCCTGTATTCATCGTAAGACCTCATGCACCGAACCGAGATGTCCGTACCATGACGGTTCGGTACGAATACATGTACCGTGCCACCCCTAGTTGATACCTATGCAAAATATTAGTGTCCTAAGAAACTTTAGTAGTTTTCGCATTAACACCCAGTGGAATTACATATGCAAATTACCATGGTCAGAAACAAAGAGTCGTAAACTTTCTCTCCGAAAGTGCAAGTCACCATTGGCTCTTTGACTACTCGAAGGTGTGACCTCCATAGGAGGTAAAGCTCTCACATCAGTGACCCGCCTCGCCAATCTGTGGCTCTTAGATCCTAAGAGGATGAGAAGGATGAGCTAGAAGTCTTCTGGACCCTTAAGTTTTTGTGCCAGGCCTTGCGGCCTTGACTTTCCATTCACCAACGATCCTTGGATCTCAGCAGATGTCTCTCTTAGCTCTTTCTCAGTTTACACCTGGGAAGAAATTCCCAATCACCATTGAGTCAGAACATCTTTGCAATTCATCACTCTTCAAACCCGGAAGAACGTGTCCACGAGTCCAAAACCTTGAAACAATCAAGACTTTCATCCAAGACTGCATCCGGACACTCGTTCAACAACCAAGGCAATGCAAGTATCGTACATTTAACTAAATGAAACATAGGTTTAGTATAAGCTACAAACCCCGTTATAAACGGCGCTGATGGTTTTACTCAGGTGGTTAACTGACTCTTTCCATAACTGCATTCTCTGGTTTTCCTGATGGTTTCATCCATCAAGTCTCATTTGCTCTTTCCCATGTATGAGTGTATGTATGTTTGTTTGTTATAGTTTGTGTTAGTGTTTAGTTAATAAAACTCATGTGCACAAATTACATGAGTTTCTGATTCTGCTTGTAGATTATGTCCCTTTACGATTTTGATCCTTACTACATGCTCTAATTAATTAATACTTAGGAAAGTATTTTCTGTGGCCACGAAAATATCTGAACTGTTGATATGAACTTACACTGAATGTTCGCTGGACGAACAGATTAGCTGATGGCAATTTAATTCTGCTACAGTTAACCTACTACTGGCAACTGATATAAATAATTGTAATTAATCATAATTAAGTGTAATTATTTATATACGTTTCCCTTTTGAGCTGATTTGTTACATTTACGATTCGCGATCGGGCCGACTCGGACGTTCTTCCGAGCAGATTCAGTCACTCTTAACACACCTCACACCATCTATGTAAGATCATCTTTAGAACCACCAAGATAATCGGGACATTACCTAGGATTGTCGGAAGGGGAGAAATCTGCCCAAAATCAGCCCGATTATCTTGTGGTGTGAACCCAGCATTAAGTAGTTTAACTATATTCAAACTGTACTCTAAAAAAAAAATGGTGCTAAATAGCACTAAAGATGGTTCATTGGTTCGTAATAATAGGGAAAACAGTTTAAGTGCTATATAGCACCTGTCTTTAAAGGTGCTCTTTAGAACCACAAGAGGAACCCCTTTCTACTCCTCAGATTTTAGATATGTTTCCACTCTCATATGTTTGCTATGAATGGGAATTTACTACGTCAAAAGCTGTTTTGAATCACTTTTATGCTTTTCTAAGGTCAAAAAAGTTTTGTGTGGGGGCCCTGGATTATTTAGGGGCCATGGGGACAAAAAGGTTGAGTACCATGTTATCTTCAGGAAATACACTGTATTTCATTGTTGTTGTTGTTTATCCTTTCCCCAGCTAAACTAAAAGACTAAGAGACAGTTAGAGAACCTTTAAAGAAATAAACTGAACTTTTGTGTGTGTGTGTGTGTGTGTGTGATGCAGCTTTTCCAAAAATGATTTGAACCCTCATAATGAATGTAAAATCTGCTAAAGACATTGGCATTCTGGGATAAGTTTGAACCCAGTTGAACAACATCTTATAAAACAGTCATAACTAAACTGTATCAAATCTGATCAATAACTTCTCATTAATGAGAAAAAAAAAAAAAAAGAAGCTATATTGTTATGAGCACTGTTGGGTAAGTTACAAAAAAAAAGTAATCTACTACAAATGACTAATTACTTCTTTAAAATTGTAATTTGATTACATTACTGATTACTGCATTTAAACAGTAATCAGATTACTAATTACTTTACTTTTCAAGTTATCAAACCTAAAAAAATACACCACAAAGAGAAACTCATAGTTCTTTCATTAATTTCATATTGACTGAAAAAAATACATAAGTATAGGCCTATTATTTGTATACCCTGATTCGCTTCCAATCTCAGCAAAACTTTTCTTTTTTTCTTGTTTTTTTTTTTTTTTTTGGTTTTGCAAAATAAAGAAAACAAATAGAGGGTGCGCTTTCTGCATTCTCAGTCTCCGTAAATATAGTCCTGAAACGAGTCACTAAAATGAACGAAAATGACATGAGAAATACAGTATATCTAAAGAAAGCTTGAAGTGTCTATTATTAAATGAAGTAAATCATGCCGAAAACAAATATTCTCTGATAAAATAATCTGTATGAAACCAACACGTGGTACAGTCTTTTTAGTCTGAGCGCATCGTGCGCTATAAGATAATCGTCCGCGCGAAACCGAGCTTGAGACGCTCAAGTCACCTCTGTAGAAAGATTCAAGTTCATCTCGGCTACTTTTCATTTTTGGAAGAAGATGCGCTGTGATAAATCTTGAATTGTGATGCCCACGCGGTTTAATCCAGCGGTTGATCTCATTCTGATGAGTCATTTATTTTTTACTTTATTAGTGTTACTGTGACATACACTTTACACATTCACTTGTTGAACATTTGCCAAACTATAATGTCAGACTAAAATATGTCGAGTGCAACATTTTGAAATATGATAGGCAACCTTTCATTGCATCTAAATGTTGTAGGACTCATTTTAGCTCACATTCTCCGGTGATTTATTAAAGGGCATAGGCTACTGACACGCAAAACATGATTTTTACTTCATTTTTTTTTTAATCACTGCATTTGTAACTTAAGTAACATAATTTTATTGACACAAGTAGCTGTAATCAAATTACATGAACTTAAAATGTAACTCATTACTTTACAGCGTTACCAGGAAAAGTAGATACAGTAACGGGTAACGTGTTCTATCCAACTCTTGTTATGAGGTATTTCAGTGTTATTACTACATGTAACCCTTTTTTAATTAAAAGCAGAATTTTTGAAACTTTACCACTCTGATGCAAGAATTCTTTTTTTTCCTTCAGTATGAGTAATTTCAATATATCATTATATGAAATGTATAAGAAAATATAATTTAAGAATTACCAGTATCAACTGGATTACTTTACTTTTATTTAATAAAGGACTGCTCAAAAAGAGTCAAATTTATTACATATACATATATGTTACATATACTTTTTCTAACAAAACAACTAACAAAAAAAACAAAACCAAAAAAACCGCAAATAGTACATTTTAAATCAAATACATTTTAGTTGCATAAACTTGCAGATGAATAAGATTCTCTACTTGGTTCATCAATAAGCAATATAACAAAATTTTGTCTCAAAAATGTGAGATATGGAAACGAGACTATAAAAAGTCTATACAAAATTATTTTTGAGATAGGTTTAACTCAAAAAAAAAAAAAAAGTATATAACATAATGTGTTGATATTTGTCTTGACACATTTTCAAAGTGTGTTTTTTTATTTTATTTTTTTTACCAGCAAAAATATGCCTTATAAGTTATTAATTATCATCGGATAGTTAGAAATTACATTTAAAAAAAAAAAAAAAAAACCAACCCCCCCCCCCACCCAGTAGCTTGTTTGATTATATCATTAGCTTGTATTTTGACAAGCTGCAGTTTCAAAGCAGCTTCCCTAAGATGTTGGATGGCGACAATCCCAATTCATTCTGGCATTGAAGCCAGGTGTTTGATTTCAGCGCAGCTGTGAAATCAATGAAAGTAAATAACCGTTGGACGCATCCTCCTATCCCCACCTTCTTGCATACAGGTAAAGCCGTTTAGAGCTTCTTCCAGCCATTTGGAAATCCGTTGCTGAGAAGAGATGCCCGGCTGGTGCTTTGTTTTATTGGCTCTGCTAAAGAATAATTTCAGTGTACTGAGAGGCACCTCACCCCAGCAGCTACGTAATTAATGTGTCCGAGCCTATTTATAGTAGCGAGGAAAGGCAGTGGAGACGTGGGTGGTGTAGATGGGTGAGGGGTATGGGTGGTGGCAGGGTATAAGGATCGAGCCGGAGGGAGTGAAGTGACACTTTGCGTCTCCTCTTCGCCATGAATTCCGAGGCGTGGATGACAAATAGTGAAATGTCCCGAGACAGGGTCTGATGAAGCAATAAAAGACACAAATTGAACCTTCTGTACAAAATAAAAAATATATATATATCAGTCAACCCTTGTCAGACACTTTTCTTGAGAGTGTGTGCAAGGTTTGAGATCAATTCAGCAGAACTCAGTAGATGCTATTTCATCATTCACAGACTTCTCAGTTCTGCTTTCTCAGCTAAGTATCAGATTTGTGTCAAATATTTCTACTAAAATTCCTTATGTACAATAAAAAATATACATTGTTGATATAGTAAAAGTAAAGAGCTGTAAAATGAACGTGGATAATATAGCTCAGATCATTTGATTTGGGAGATTTTGATGAGAGCTCATACTGAGATCTGACATTTGAATGTAGACTTATCTAGCACCTGAGCAAATCAGAGCAGTTTGATACATTGTTTTTAGAGGAGACACATTTGAAGATCTTTTTCTGAGGAGAAAAATCAAGACACTTTGGATAAACAACTGAGATGCTAACTCTATAAACCGTACTGTATCATTTGATATGCAAATTTCTAAGGTCTCTGAATTATCAACATGATTGAAACTGCTGAAAAACTTGTTGTACACAATCTACTACATGCATTATCAACTGACTGATAGTTTATATTTTGCCTTTTAATATAATTGTAAAAACCTCCTCACTCCAGGTCGTGATTCTTTTTGTTGTGAAACCTTTAGTAAACATAAGAATCTTTCACATTGTTAATAATATTTAAAGAGTCACCACTTAATGGACAGAAGCAACTTAGGTTTACCTGATTATCCATACATAATTTTCAGAAATATTATGTTCAAGGTGAGCATCAAATATGATACAGCAGGTTTTGAGGAAACTTTTTGAGTGTGTGTGTGTGTGTGTGTTGCATATGTTTTCACCCCACAATAAAAACTACAGAGCTTTGATCATAAAACTAAGCATTTAAATATCATCTTAGTAAGACATGTATTGGGAGATACAGAGTGACAGCTGATATTATTATGCATTTTATGTAAGCTTGCTATACTAAGACGATCTTACTAAGCTGGAATTTCATCACATCTTTTGGCCATATCAGTAAAAAAAAACAAAAAAAACATATATATTATATATATATATATATATATATATATACACATTTTCTTTTCAATAAACTGTTTCATAAAATAAAGGGTTTACAGAATTAAGGAGGACCTTCAACCCCAGGTTTCCACAATTCTTTGTACAAAAATGGCCCGTGATTGAATCACCTGGATTCTGCTCGAGTTTAAGAGCTCTTGTGTGGGACATTAAACAAAATGAACAACTGAAATTTGGCAAAGATTGTGTTTTAATTTCCTGAATTGACTTGCCAGATCTGTCTTTTGAGACTGACGTTGGCTCATCCAATAGCTGTGTTGACACTAATCTAATCTGGTTTCCCACGTTGAAAGACCGCTAATCAATAACCACAGCTCAATAAGATCAGCCTATATTAGTGAGGGAGTGGGCCAATTTTAAAGAACCCACCCATATAGCCTGTCACGTGCACACATTTAAATTGGAAACACAACAGAATAAGGAACAAAACATCTCAGCGATGTTATTCAAGTGGAGGTAATTTTCCTCTTGCGATCTACAAATACTCCTCAATGTTCTGTGCTTTTTTTTCTTCTTTTTTTCCTTCGGCCCTGAGCACTAAAGCATCGTGTTTTCTTATATTCTCACACACATGTGCATGAACACAAAGCTCTCACACGTTTGGTCTGTGACAGAATGAGTCACCGCACTGTTTGGGAGCTCAGGTCCACGCTTCTGTTTTACTCATACTAATAAATGTCTCAGATCTACTGTCTGCAGGGTAGCACCTCCTCCTACTGGTTTGTCTAATTGGAACAAAATAGAGGAGACCTACATAAATGCCAAGTCTTGGCTGTGGCTTTCTTTCAGTGAGTTCTGTAAACAATAACCTAGAGGTTTTATGGAGGTTTTGTGAAATTTGCCCTAGTTATGCAATGCTGGCAAACCCACAGTAAGGCAGAGTCAATTATTGGGCTGATTTATAAAATTGTAGGCTGTCCAGACTGTGATATTCATCTGTTTGGCAGGCAATACTCATGCAACCCTTATAGAGGATCTATTATTCTCCATACAAAGCAGATGACTTGCTGTAGCTACAAATACTCACACTTTCTGGACGTTCATACCTGTTTTGCGTAACGAAGTCTTTTTTATTATTATTATGTTATGTTGCAGCACATAACCTACACGTAAAACTAAAACATTTTCTTGTCCACGGCAAAGCTGTTCTTTCTTGGCAAAGCGGCTGACAGCCCCTCAGCAACAGCTAGAGGCATGCAAAGTAGTCTTGCACTTCCTTTTACCATATATAGCTCATACCGGCGCGCACAAGAGCAGACGGAACCGTCTCGGAGAAATTAAACCGTTTTCCTGTCATCAGATGAGGACAAATTAACGTTTATTGCTTAGTTTACATCTCCCGTCTTAAAGGGATATACCACCAACCAGTTGCGTAGATTTCGATGGGCGAAGAAAAGTCTGAGACGCACAGAAACAGTCGCCGGCGCATCGCACAACAGTGAATGAGAAATCCACAGGTGAGATGATTTCTATGGATTTATACGTGAATCGTGTTGTCTGAATTGCATTCTTTCGTTTAACATTGTGAATTACAGTCTAATAAGCTTGAGTAGGAAATATTACTAGCTTTATGATGTTACCTGTGAGTACAAGTCAATGTATATGTTGTTTAGTCTTGCTTTACACATGCGTTATAGTGTTATAGGATTTTTTTCAATATACTAAATCGTATTATTTTTGTAATTTAGTCTGCGTAATGGCTTACTGTGGATTTGAATTGCGTTTTAGTGGCTTCTTGGGCTTTTTAAGCTTTTGATTGAATGTTTCTACCTTTTTCCCCCCTGCTTGCAGATCTCTGTTTATGTCTTATAGTAGTTTAACACCTGTAGCTATATCTCAACAGATGTAACGGTGGTAAAGTAGCTCTCAGAGGGCGCAGTTTTTGTATTTATTTATTCATTTATTTGTCTGACAATGAAAAAGAGCATTTTGTCCTGAAACTGAATCATCATCTTGCTTTTGTATTTAGTATGGTGAGATGTATATCATTCAATTTTGTTGAATGTATTAGCTGATGCAGTGTTTCATATCACATTAATTTGTCTAAATTGTAAAATATAAAATAGTATAAAATTGCTCCATACACTAAAAATAAAAAATATTTGCTCAAATTTGAAATTTAAAGGCGTGCAGATTTCAGTCACCGAATGAACACATAATGCAAGAATAATTGAGAGACGTGTGTTTGGATAAATTAGGGTACCCATTAAAATCTTCATTTAAATGCGAACATATTTTATTTTACCCCTGAGTAATGTGTTGATGGTGCAATGGTGCACAAGGGAGTTAGTTGCCAAGACAACAACACATATAGACACAAGATAAGGTTGGAAATTCAAGAAGCACAAACTATAAATCATGTGTAGTATATTCATTTAAACACAGTTTGGAGTGCAAAAACTTTTCCGTACAAAGAGGGAAAAAACCACATAGAATTATAGGAGCTAAACAACTTAATAGGCAGGTAGATGAAGTGGAGTTTATTCATAGCAGAGTTTTAAATAACCATTAGCTCATTCATTTGATTGTAAGTTGAGTGAAAAAGAATTTAGATATGATAAAATGTATAGGATTTTTATATTCTGTATTCATCATAAACATCATCTCATAAATTGTCAAGAATTTACAAAATATTGTTTACAAGATTGAGATATCTAGCTGAAAAAATATGTCTTTCTATGGCCAAAGTAAAAATAGAGAAGCGAGCGCTCACGCGAGAGCTTGTCCCACTGAAATTGAATGTGAAAGCTCTGCAGTCTCCCCTTTGGTCTCTGATTGACAGTTTAAATCTTTGCTGTTCTTAATGGGGGCTTGAGCAGACGTGTGAGCAGAGCTTCCTGCCACAGGTGAAAGACAGCACTCCATTCTCTCATCTGTCTTTTTGCGAGTTGCTGTGAATGTCTCAGTGCAGCTATAGAAAAAAAAGAAAGTGGAATTGTATTACTTTTTTTTTTTTATTTGCAGGGACTATTTATTTTAATGTGCTGCAATCAGATGCCGTCTTGGAGTTTAAGAGTCCTTTGATTTGAAAGAAACTGGTATTTTATTAGAGCTGTTGGCTTGCAAATGTCCATCCATTTTTCATTCCTCTCTAAAATCATGATGGCTCGTCATCATTTACCCTTTATGTTTCCCAATAATCAGCTGCTCCACTTTAGTAGAGTAAAATTCCACTGCCTAATTTGAGAAGACTACTTGAAAGTTGCTGTTGATTTGAGCAGTGACCTGTTAAAACCGTAGTAAATGTCAAATAAATCAAGGCAATATTATTGTTTCATTCTGTCATATGAAATAAGCAGCACAAGATAAATTTCCATTGTGGACTACACAGCCTTACAACTAGAAAATGTGTAATGTGGTAATAATTCACCCCAAAATGAAATTTTTCAGAATTTACTCACCCTTTCTTCATAGCTCTATTCTTTATGATGGTAGTTTATAGTGGCCATAAGGTTAAAAAAAAAAAAAAAAATCATACAATTCACCATTCTTGTATGCTGTATTTCAAGTCTTTTGAAGCCATATAAAGCATTGAGTGATGAACAGACTGAAATTTAAACCAATATTCACTGAAAATGCATCAGTGAGTTGACTGAGAACCACAAAACTGTTGTATAGCTGCAAAAAACTTGTATATAGCTCAAATTTTTGTTAAGTCTGGAGCTTAACATTTGTGCAGAGACATTTGGGATGATGTAAGGGTGAGTAAATGATAACAGAATTTACATTTTTTGGTGAACTATCCCTTTAGCCAGAAAAGAAATCTAGACGCAAGCATACTAAATTAAGCGGCTTTCTAACATACCATGTTTTAGCCGAATTTCAATTCAACAGTACATGTATCCTTTGTGGAAAATTCAATTCTGGGATGCACTGCAATGATCTGTGAAAAAAAAAAAAAAAAAAAATAAATAAATAAATAAATAAATAAATAAATAAATAAATAAAATAAAGAAATAGATAAAAAATATGAAATAAATAAAAATGCATGAGAAATATAGATATACATAATTGAATATGATATAATCAATTCAATATTAAGAATTTCAGTACTAGAAATTGTCATAACAATTAAAATGTTATGTCTACTACAGTGCCCTCCACTAATATTGGCACCCTTGGTAAATCTGAGCAAAGGTGGCTGTGAAAATAAATCTGCATTGTTTATCCTTTTGATCTTTCGCTCAAAAAATTCACAAAATTCTAACTTATCATTGAAGTAAAACAATTGAAAGTGGGGAGAAAATCTCATGATGAAATAAGTGCTTTTCTCCAATGCATGTTGGCCACAATAATTGGCACCCCTGGAATTTCATATGAGTAAAGTATATTCCCATTCGTGTTTACATTTTTTTTTTTAGCACACCAGGGAGAATAGGGGCATGAAATTGTCCAGCTATGACTTCCTGTTCCAAAGGATTATAAATATAAAGAAAACAAAGGCCAAATTCCCTTAATCATCCATCACAAGGAGTAAAACCAAACAATAATGTTCTGATGTGCAGAACAAGATTGTTGAGCTTCACAAAATAGAAAGTGGCTGTAAGACAAAAGCTAAAGCATTGAAAATCCCCATGTCCACCATCAGGGCAATAATTAAGAGGTTCCTATCAACTAAAGATGTTACAAATCTGCCTGGAAGAGGACGTGTGTCTATATCGTCCTAATGCACGGCGAGAAGGAGAATTTGAGTGGCTAAAGACTCTCCAAGGACCACAGCTGGAGAATTGCAGAGATTAGTTGAGTCTTGGAGTTAGAAAGCCTAAAAAAAATATATCAAACATCCCCTACATCACCACATATTATTCAGGAGGGTTTCAGGAAAAATGATCCAAGCTCATCCAAAAACAAACTCCAGCATATTCAGTTATCAGACACGACTGGAACTTCAAATGGGACTGGCTTCTATGGTCAGATGAAACTAAAAAAATAACTTTTTGGCAGCAAACCCACTAGATGGGTTTAGTACAAACAGGGATAAAAAGTACCCCATGTCCACTGTTAAATATACTGCTGGATCTTTAATGTTGTTGGCCTGTTTTTCTGCCGGAGGTCCTGGACATCTTGTTCAGATGCAGGACATCATGGATTCAATAAAATACCAAAAGATAAAAAATCTAAACCTGACTGCCTCTGTGTCACGTGTGTCTTGTTCCCCATGCCCATACTTGGTCCTTCCTGTTCCTGTCTTTATTATTAGTTCATTGGTCTCCGTCTGTGTTTGATTTTTTCCCATACCTGTCAAGTTTTGGATTTGAAAATAAGGGAAATTTTTCGGCGCCCACCAACAAGCAGTCCCACCACCCCAACCAAGCTCCAGTATCCCTTACATTTTAAGACAGGTGTTATAGCCCAAATGAAAACACAAAAGGGTATATATGAAGAGCATTTATTTAAAGGCTTATTTGCATATTTTCTGTTAATTTAACATTGCTTGTCTTTACATTTTATTTTCATTCCACATTCTTTTTATTTCATATTGCTTTTCTTTACTCTTTTAGTGAGTTATTGTACAAATTTGTTGCAGACTTTGCATTCTTTATGACTGTTTTGGAAGGAGTGTATTTGTGGGCTGGGCCAGAGTGGTTCATTTTACATGAGAGTAAAGCGCAAACAGTTCTGTTGTCTAATGTCATCCTATTCTCTGTAACAATCTTTCGTACCATGCTAAAATTAAATTCGCTGTCCCATTGATCGCGGTATTTACACGAGGGTTTTGGTTTTTTGGCAGGAGTGCCTTCCGTCACTGTTGTTACCTCCATTATCCGTCTCGGTTTTGTTTTTTTCCCGCGTTGTCACTCATCATCTGACCTCACACACTAACCTCGTGACAACTGCCACCTACAGTACTGTAGGCTACTGCAGATGGCAGTTATCGCGAGGCTAGTGACAGCTCAGATTGGAAATGTTTTTTTTTTTTTTTTTTACTCCGGTGTTATTATTTTTTAATAACGCAGGTTAAAATACGGGAGATTTACGGGAAAATACTAATACGGGAGGACGGCGGGAAAGAAGGGTAAAATACGGGACTTTCCCGGCCAAAACGGGATACTTGACAGGTATGTTTTCTCCTCACCTGTTTCTTTTGTCCTTGATTCTTAAGCCTAGTGTTTCCCTGTGTCTGTCCAGTATTGTTTGTCTTTCCCCCCGTGCTCCATGTTTCCCTGTGTTTGTGCTTCATTTAAAGAAGGTTTGATTGTGCTACTCGACTCCTGCGTTCTCCTTGCTCCAGCGGAGATGTGACACTTCTTAGAAATCTTATAATGGGCTGTGGTTGGATCTTCCATCAGGACAGTAATCCAAAACAAACATCAAAATCAACACAAAAATGGGTCATTGAGCACAAAATGAATCTTTTACGATGGCCGTCCCAGTCCTCTGACCTGAACCCTACAGAAAATGAGTGGGGTGAACTGAAGAGAAGAAGCACTAACATGGAGCTGTGATTCTGAATCTAAACTTAATATTGATAGTATTTCACTTCTCCAAAACAATAACAATTAAGTACTGCCCCCTTAGTTTTAATTAAATTAAATATCGGGATATAATTCATCAAACATTTCAGCCCTTTTTATTTTTTTTATGCTTAAAAAGTATTGCTGCATTCCCTTAGCAGCAATGTCAAAATCAACTGTGTACATCAAGTCTCCTATGCAGAGTGCTATTTGTGTTGCTGCCTATAGCCAAATATATACTGTACTACTACAGAACTACAGCATGTTGCCTTTGATTGATTCAAGTTGATGGCTAGTTTGCTACAAGAAGGCACAGATCGCAGTCCACGACGTCCTCTGAAGTTCTCCAGTGAGATGATTTTTGAGATGACTTGTGACATGTTTGTTGAGCTGTTCTCATGAATCAGCTCTCCTGTTTGTACGCAAACAAATTTTTGCAGAAAGCATTCAAGGATTAGGGAGAAAAGTGATCTCGTAATTGATGCACCTACTCAGTTGTGTAGTGTGCACAGCAACATGACAGGAGACAAGAAACTGAGTCTTTAAGTGTCCACAGGGAGATATTTTCAGTCATGCAGTGCATTTTTGGCTTATTTTGGAAGTTTTTAAGAATTATTTGAGATGCCATGATGGTTAGGATGCTGATTTAGAGAGAAGTTGCCCATGTAGGGCAAATATTTCACTAGCTGTCATTGTTCAGTATTCAGTGACACAATACATTCAGTGTAAAAGACTGTGTCATTGGACGTCTATCTGATTTGTTCCATCACATGGTGAGTGTAAACACCCGTAAACATCTCAAATGCAGCTTGGAAGGACACAGAACTATAGCTATTCTCATTTAGTTTCATTTCAGAGAGACCAATAGGGTTTTGAGTCCAATCGATCCCAATTGCAAAATGTCTGTGGTATTATGCCTGATGTTAACGTTGATCAACACTGTAGATTGACTCTTTGAGAATGGCCTTGTGGGGAATAAGCTGGCATAGATCCCCTGATGGCCGCATACACCTTTATCACAGCCTGGAGGATTACTGGTCTTATCGGCCTTGAGATCGAAATGATATGAGCCCTGGTTCCTCCCCTGTGCTACCTGCCCTTTATTAGTGCTTCCTAACCTTTTTTGTCTCAGGACCCCAACAGCCCATCAGTAGTAGTATGTGCCAGTTCATCCACATCAAACCTGAGATTTGTTGCTTTTTGAAAACTATATTATATTATAGTTTATTGATTATATTGATTATTAATTAATATTATATACTACATGTATATGTATATATATATATATATATATATATACACACACACACACAGAGCTGGGTAGTAACTGATTACATGTAATCTGGATTACATAATCAGATTCCAAAAATTAAGTACTTGTAATCAGAGTAAGTTACATTTTAAAATACTAGTAATCAGACTACAGTTACGTTTTTATGAATTACATGATTACATATTATTCACACACTAGCAATACATTATTCATAAATCATTGATTCTCCCTAATTTCTCTTTTTCATCTTTTAAATTTTCTTTCTAAAATAGCCTACCGATTATATACATAGTGTATATATAGTCCAGTTTTGTGGACATTCACACAAAGATCAGTCATTAGTCAGGTGGTGACAGCATTTGAACACTGCATTTACAAAAATCATTTCAGGTTTAAGAAGGGTTTCAACATTGCATCAACTACTGATGAACACATTCATTTTTATTTGAATTATTACACTGTAGGTTTTTTAACCATGTATTATTAATTATAACTAATTAAAATGCACACATTTATGTTATTTCTTAGTTACATGTAATGCAGGCCTTACAATACTTTGTCATCTAAACCTTATTCACCATATATATTTGCTTTAAGTACTCCTTAGATTTTAAAATAAATATTTCAATAATTAAGTAACACATTTGCATGCTCACGGTTTCTTTGATGTTGATTAATGATCACATTGCATGCAGGTAAATAAAAATAGTTCATCTTTTTTTAGTAAGTGTTTCATTTAAAACAAAGACTATAGAAATGCAAAGACGGTTCTCTCCTATACTTATGAATGGGAGAAACTGCAATGCACAATATGGAGGAATAGTCCCACCTTCTAAATGACAGAGCCAAATTTCCCATAGAAACCTGACTAGACCAGCCAATGCACACTGGAACTACGCATGCGCATTGGCTGGTCTAGCCTGAAATATAAGCTTTTTAAATGCTATTTGAGCATAAGAAAAAACATTCATGGGGCAATTAATTTCAGATTTGTGTTGCTGATTTGAAATTTTGAGTTCAGCGAGCAGTTTTTGAGATTTCAGGATTACCCCATTCATTAAGATAGGTTTTCTACGAGCTGCCCGGAGGCGTTGCAAATTTAATATGGCCGCCAAGTGAAGAGACTTTCCTCAAAAGGGAGTTCAAATAAAAAAATAATTTAAAATAAAAAAAAAAATGAAAAGGAGTTTGTTTTAAAATTACTTAATTTCATTTAATTTTTTTTTATGATTTAAAAAGTCCATCAGCTTTTCATTAAACTATTAAATAACCCCTCTGCAGTTCCTTTATGAACCCTAGTTTGGGAAACCTTGATGTAATATAATGTTTAATGCACTTCATGTTGTAAATTACAATGAATGGAACAAGTTTTCTTACTCTTTGCATTTTTTACATCATTATGGTACAAGATAATGCTATTTAAATCAATGTGATAAACGAGTTAAATCAAAAGTAATCTAAAAGTAATCTGATTATATTACCTAAAATGTGTAATGTAACAGATTACGTTACTGACTACAATTTTTGTCATGTAATCTGGAATCAGTAACGGATTACAATTTGTAAGTAATCTACCCAGTTCTGTGTGTACATATATATATATATATATATATATATATATTTATATTTATTATGTAGTTATTACCAGGGCCTAAAACTAACATTTTGAAAACCTGCTAGTGGTCGGTGACTTGAGAAAATTTACTAGCCATTACAATTTTTTACTGGCCATGAAACTGTATATGCTTTATTATTATTATTATTAAAAACAGGCAGAACAAATAAGGGAACAAATAATATTATTATTAATCTTTTGAATGTATTATTATTTTTGTTATTATTATTATTATTATCGTCTAATTAAATCAATAGAAAAGAAGAAAGATCACTAATACTACTGCAACCTAGTTTTCCCAGGAGGTCTCCCATCCAGATACTGACCAGGCTCAACCCTGCTTAGCTTCAGTTGGTAACCGGTCTTGGGCTGCAGGGTGATATGGCTGCTGGCATATGCACACATATTGGCATTGACAACAACTGTAGACCTTTTTCACATTTCTGGGTTTCTCAGCAAATTTGGGAGGACCATATATATATACAGTGATGGAAAAAATTATTTGATCCCCTGCAGATTTTTTGCCCACTGACAAAGAAATGATCAGTCTATAATTTTAATGGTAGGTTTATTTGAACAGTGAGAGACAGAATAAAAAAAAAAAAAAAAATCCAGAAAAATGCATTTCAAAAAAGTTATAAATTGATTTGCATTTTAATGAGTGAAATAAGTATTTGACCCCTTCGCAAAACATGACTTAGTACTTGGTGGCAAACCCTTGTTGGCAATCACAGAGGCCAGATGCTACTTGTAGTTGGCCACCAGGTTTGCACACATCTCAGGAGGGATTTCTCTTTGCAGTCCCTTTCCAAGTCATTAAGGTTTCGAGGCTGACATTTGGCAACTCGAAACTTCAGCTCCCTCCACAGATTTTCTATGGGATTAAGGTCTGGATACTGGCTAGGACACTCCAGGACCGTAATGTGCTTCTTCTTGAGCCACTCCTTTGTTGCCTTGACCGTGTGTTTTGGGTCATTTTCATGCTGGAATACCCATCCACGACCCATTTTCAATGCCCTTGGGTGGCCTCAATGCCCTGGCCCTGACAGTACATGGCCCTGTCCATTGTCCCTTTGATGCGGTGCAGTTGTCCTGTCCCCTTAGCAGAAAAACACCCCCAAAGCATAATGTTTCCACCTCCATGTTTGACGGTGGGGATGGTGTTCTTGGGGTCATAGGCAGAATTCCTCCTCCTCCAAACACGGCGAGTTGAGTTGATGCCAAAGAGCTTGATTTTGGTCTCATCTGACCACAACTCTTTCACCCAGTTCTCCTCTGAATCATTGGCATACTTCAGACGGGCTGTACATGTGCTTTCTTGAGCAGGGGGACCTAGCGGGTGCTGAAGGATTTCTATCCTTCACGGTGTAGTGTGATACCAGTTGTTTTCTTGGTGACTATGGTCCCAGCTGCCTTGAGATCATCAACAAGATCCTCTCGTGTAGTTCTGGGCTGATTCCTCACCGTTCTCATGATCACTGAAACTCCACGAGGTGAGATCTTGCATGGAGCCCCAGTCCGAGGGAGACTGACAGTTATTTTGTGTTTCTTCCATTTGCGAATAATCACACCACGAAGTTGTTGTGAAGCCACTCCTTCGTTATTTTAGCTGTGTGCTTAGGGTCATTGTCTTGTTGGAAGATAAACCTTCCCACAGTCTGAGGTCCTGAGCACTCTTGAGAAGGTTTTCGTCCAGGATATCCCTGCACTTGGCCGCATTCATCTTTCCCTCGATTGCAACCAGCCGTCCTGTCCCTGCAGCTGAAAAACACCCCCACAGCATGATGCTGCCACCACCATGCTTCACTGTTGGGACTGTATTGGACAGGTGATGAGCAGTGCCTGGTTTTCTCCACACATACCGCTTAGAATTAAGGCCAAAAAGTTCTATCTTGGTCTCATCAGACCAGAGAATCTTATTTCTCACCATCTTAGCAAACTCCATGCGTGCTTTCATGTGTCTTGCACTGAGGAGAGGCTTCCGTCGGGCCACTCTGCCATAAAGCCCCGACTGGTAGAGGGCTGCAGTGATGGTTGACTTTCTACAACTTTCTCCCATCTCCCGACTGCATTTCTGGAGCTCAGCCACAGTGATCTTTGGGTTCTTCTTTACCTCTCTCACCAAGGCTCTTCTCCCCCGATAGCTCAGTTTGGCCGGACGGCCAGCTCTAGGAAGGGTTCTGGTCGTCCCAAACGTCTTCCATTTAAGGATTATGGAGGCCACTGTGCTCTTAGGAGCCTTAAGTGCAGCAGAAATTTTTTTGTAACCTTGGCCAGATCTGTGCCTTGCCACAATTCTGTCTCTGAGCTCTTCAGGCAGTTCCTTTGACCTCATGATTCTCATTTGCTCTGACATGCACTGTGAGCTGTAAGGTCTTATATAGACAGGTGTGTGGCTTTCCTAATCAAGTCCAATCAGTATAATCAAACACAGCTGGACTCAAATGAAGGTGTAGAACCATCTCAAGGATGATCAGAAGAAATGGACAGCACCTGAGTTAAATATATGAGTGTCACAGCAAAGGGTCTGAATACTTAGGACCATGTGATATTTCAGTTTTTCTTTTTTAATAAATCTGCAAAAATGTCAACAATTCTGTGTTTTTCTGTCAATATGGGGTGCTGTGTGTACATTAATGAAAAAAAAATGAACTTAAATGATTTTAGCAAATGGTTACAATATAACAAAGAGTGAAACATTTAAGGGGGTCTGAATACTTTCCGTACCCACTGTATATATATATATATATATATATACAGCGGGGGTAAAATAAGTATTGAACATGTCGCCATTTTTCTCAGTAAATATATTTCTAAAGGTGCAGTTGACATGAAATTTTCACCAGATGTCGGTAACAATCCAAGTAATCCATACATACAAAGAGAAAAACAAATAAGTTCAGAAAATAGTCTGGTCAGATGAGACAAAAATTTAACTCTTTGGATGCCATAATAAACACCAAGTTTGGAGGTCAAATGGCACTGCACATCACCCCAAAACATCATGGTATAACACTGGCAAAATTCATTTAATTGAAGGAAGGATGAATGGAAAAATGTACCGAGACATTCTTGATAAAAATCTGCTGCCATCAACCAGGATGATGAAGATGAAATGAGGGTGGACATTTCAGCAAGACAATGATCCCAAACACACAGCCAAGGAAACCCTCAATTGGTTTCAGAGAAAGAAAGTAAAGCTGCTAGAATGGCCAGCCAATCATCTGACTTGAATCCAATAGAAAATCTATGGAAAGAACTAAAGATCAGAGTTCATAGAAGAGGCCCATGGAACCTTAAAGATTTGAAGACTTGTTTGTGTGGAAGAATGAGCCAAAATCACACCTGAGCAATGCATACGACTAGTTTCTCCATACAGGAGGCATCTTGAAGCTGTCATTACCAACAAAGGCTTTTGTAGAAAGTATTAAATACATTTCAGTAAACGTGTTCAATACTTTTTCCCTGGGTCATTCCATTTTATTACACAGAACTTAAAAAGGTCATATGATGTGATTTCAAGTTTTCCTTTCTCTTTGGAGTGTTACAAGCTGATTGTGCATAGATAAGATCCCTGAAGTTGCAAAGACTAAAGTCTCAAAACCAAAGAGATATTCTTTATCAAAGCTAAGACTCTGCCACGCCCCCCTAAAACATGTCTACGTCACGATGTGGAAATATTTGCGTAACACCACCCAAATGTTCACGCAAAGGCGTGGTTTCAGTAACTGCAGTAGTGTTGATGTAGCAATGACAGGGAGACGCTGTGTGTTTCTAGGTGAAAGCAAAAGCACTTTATTTGGCCTTCTGAAAGTAGATGCATGTAGGAATCATTAAGATTACTCACAACAGAACAGCACAACCCAGATGTTATCACAACGCATTTTATGGACGACCGTTTCGTGAACCAATGAGAGGTAATTCTGACTTTGCTAAGACAATCTGGCGCTTCTGAATCAGCGACTGTATGTATGTTTTGTTATTAGTTTAAGTATTTGCTATTGACTGTTCAAATGCAGAGTTTTGCGCATCGTGTGTGTGTGTGTGTGTGAGAGAGAGACAGAGAGAGAGAGAGAGGGTCACATCACAGTGGAGTCAGCTGTCTTAATCGCGGCTTGTGTGCAAACACATACGAGCATCATCACTGTGTCTGTCACCCGACTCTGTTCCCCTCTCGGGCTTGAACTGATGGTAAAACTGTACATGACATGCAAGAAAAAATAAATAAATTGTGCGCACGATTTACTAAAACATGCACATGATTACTATTTGGTTCCCTCGATTTGCTAAATCATGCACTCGATTTGCTAATTCGTTCCCTCAATTTGCTAAATCGTGCGCACGATTTGCTAATTCGTTCCCTCGATTTGCTAAAATGTGCGCACACGATTTAGCCTACTATTTTTTTCCTGCATGTCATGTATAAATGTACATTAAATTTTTATTTTACATTTTTTAAATGAGAATATAAAAAAACTTTAAGATGCTGATGCAATTCATGATGCTGATGACAGTTAAAACTTGTCATCACAGTCTTTTGAAAATGATCCATTATTATTATTATTATTATTATTATTATTATACATGATAACAGTACAATGCAATATTAAAATTTATGCCCAACCCCCCTCCCCCCAACATTAAACCACAGGGCTTTTATTTTGGCAGGAAACCACAAGGAAACTTTTGAAATGACTCTTTTGTTTATACCAGATTTATAATCCATTCTCACGGCAAACTTGGCAAGCTCTTTGGCATGTTATATTTTCAAATAAACGTTACAAGCGACTCAAACTCACAGAGATGGAGTTTGTGTGGAACTGCATTTACTGTGAATCGTTAAAGGACACACAACACATCAGATTACATATTTATCTAATTAAAATACAGTCTTTGCGATTTGATAATCATGCTAAATTATGTTTTCAGGCATCGTTAGAATTAATTAAAAAATGTTACTGGCCATCTGGCGAGTAACACTATTTCACATACTTGCCAACGCTGATTATTACTCACATTTGGTACTTGGCGAGTTTTCATTTTAGGCCCTGGTTATTAAATTTAGTAAATTTTTTTCTTTTGTGTATCGTTCATTACAATAAAAAGATTAGTATATAATATATTCAATATTTCAATTTTTTGACAGCCCTAGTATTCTTTTAATAATATATATGTTGTGTGTATACAATTATTTTTTTTCTCATGATTTCTGTTACGGAAATAGAAATCTTTCTATGTTCCCATGGAATCACCCACTCAGTGAGCAAACTCATGTCTCATACCGACAACAGCAGCTCTGCCCCTCCACTGACTGATCCACAGCTCTGTCTGTCTTTTTGTCAGTCAGGTTAGACATAGCTTTCACTCCAAGGTCTCGCTTGGGGAGAAAAAGCTCAGGTTGTTCTACACCCACACAACTAATATAGATGACACATTCTGAGGATTGTGGGTCTGATTTGATTGGATCACACTGTGGCTAGACAGGTTAAAATATTAAATATATGTGCATATCATTTCATTATTAAAGTGAAAAAAAAAATTGGCACCCATACAGACAACCTTTTACCTCACCATTCAGAGCTTCATAATGAGAAGGACACTTGACATTTCTTCAATTTATGAAATACCGGAGACACGGTTATGGGCCGTCTCTCGGTGCTTATCCAGAAAGACTTCATTGTGAGAGAAGAGAGTGGTGATTGCATCGATGACAATCACAGGGCCTGCCATCACAAATTATTATAAAAACAGTGCTCCTGCTGGATTAGTGGGCTGAAAGCAATATAATAGTGTTCACAGCACATATGATCAATGTTAAAATATCAAACAAATAATGCAAAAAATAGATGTTCCCAAGATGGTGGCGCGAGTACATCGCGAGGCTCTGGGTCTCTCCAGATTTTGCAATTTTGCTGTATTTTTCTTACTCATCTCGGGCCTGTTCGTGCAGAACAGTTGTGCCTTTACATCGTACACCCGTTGTGAGCTTTTGGATATCGGTTTGTGAATTTCCGACACTTTTATGGACAATCTTCGACTCCTTCCTGAGATCGCTAGGACACCCGAGGCTATGCACCCTACCCGGCCGGGCGGAAGTGCTCGCAGGCGGCGTCGAGATCGTAAACAAAGGCGGGGGAAGCGCGGAGGACTAAGAGCTAAGCTAAGGCTAACACCACACCGGCTCTCTTTACCCAGCATTTTCCTTGCCAATGTACGGTCGCTAGTGAACAAAATGGAGGAGATTCGACTCAGCATCACACACAGCAAGAAACTTTTGAACTGTAACGTCCTAATCTTCACGGAAACCTTGTTAAACAGCGGAATACGGACACCGCTATTGAGCTAGCGGGACGCCACACACTCGGGCGGATAGAACATTAGATGGCTCGGTAAGACCAGAGGTGGTGGATTGTGCATTTACATTAACAAAGCTTGGTGCACAAACTCTGCTATTGTTGGGAGTCATTGTTCAGCTAACCTTGAGTTTCTCATGGTTAAATGTAGACCGTTTATCTACCGCGGAGTTCACTTCCACCATTATAACTGCAGCCTATATTCCCCGGATGCTGATGCCAAGCTTGCTATGAAAGAACTTCACGCAGCCATCAGTAAACAACAGACTGATCACCGGAAGAGGCTTTTATTGTTGCAGGTGACTTTAATCACTCAAACTTAAAGTCAGTGCTACCCAAGTTTCACCAGCATGTTTCCTGTCACACCAGAGGAAACAAAACCTTAGACCATGTTTACACAAACATGGCTGGAGCTTACGTTGCGACACCCCTCCCCACCTGGGACAGTCAGATCACCTTTCTTTGTTCCTCACCCCAAATATGCACCCCTCATCAACCGTGTGAAGCCATCAGTGAAGACCATCAAGGTGTGGCCTGCGGGGCAGATTCCACACTCCAGGAAAGGTTTCTACACACAGACTGGAGTATGTTTGCTTCTCAAGCCACCAGTGGCGCTCACACAGACATTGACTCTTACACCTCCTCTGTATTGGATCATATCAATATCACCATTGACAGTGTTACAACCCAGAAACAGATCACCACATATCCAAATCAGAAGCCTTGGATGAACAAGGAAGTGCGACTCCTGTTGAAGTCACGCAACACTGCCTTCAGATCAGGAGATGCACAAGCCTACAGCACATCCAGAGTAAACCTGAAGAGGGGCATCAAAAAGGCCAAGCACTGCTACAAGCTAAAGATAGAGGGACACTTTTCCAACTCTGACCCTCGACGCATGTGGCAGGGCATTCAGGCCATCAGTGACTACAAACCCACCCACTCCACCCCCGCAGCCACTGATGTCAACTTCCTGAACGAGCTAAATTACTTTTATGCTCGCTTTGAAAGAGACAACAGAGAAACTGCCACCAAGCTCAATCCCTCAGCTGACCACCCACCAATCATACTCTCCTCCACAGATGTCTGCAAGGCACTGAGCCGGATCAGCGCGCACAAGGCTGCTGGACCAGACAACATCCCTGGTCGTGTTCTCAGGGCATGTGCGGAGCAGCTCGCTGGGGTTTTACAGACATTTTCAACCTGTCTCTTGCCCAAGCAGCCGTACCAACATGCTTTAAATGCACTTCCATTGTGCCAGTGCCAAAACACTCTAGTCCGAGGTGCCCTAATGACTACCGCCCTGTAGCACTCACACCCATCGTCATGAAGTGCTTTGAGCGGCTGGTCCTGGAACACCTAAAAGACTCTCTACCATCCACATTGGACTCACACCAGTTTGCCTACCGTAGCAATAGGAGCACAGAGGACGCAGTTTCCATGGCACTGCACTCTGTGCTCACTCACCTGGACAATAAGAACACTTATGCACGTATGCTGTTTGTTGACTTCAGCTCAGCATTCAACACTGTCATCCCAACCAAGTTAATAGCCAAACTTGGAGACCTGGGCATCAATACCTCAATGTGTAACTGGATTTTGGACTTCCTGACCAACAGACCCCAGAATGTTCGATCAGGATTCACCTGCTCCACATCCATCACACTTAACACTGGTGTACCACAGGGCTGTGTGCTAAGCCCGTTTCTCTACTCCCTCTTCACCTCCGACTGCAAGCCTGTGTATGGATCTAATTCCATCGTCAAGTTTGCAGGCGACACCACGATGATTGGCCTCATCAGCAACAACGATGAGACTGCCTATAGGGAGGAGATCCAGCACCTGGCCACATGGTGCACTGAAAATAACCTGCTCCTCAACACCACCAAAACAAAGGAGCTCATCGTGGACTTCAGGAAGGAGTCAAGAGGCACACGACACCATCCACATCAATGGAATGGCTGTTGAGCGTGTCTCCAGTTTCAAGTTCCTGGGGATCCACATCTCGGCGGACATGTTGTGGAAAACCAACACCTCCAGCCTGGTCAAGAAGGCTCACCAGCGCCTCTTCTTTCTGAGGACACTGAGGAAGAATCAGCTCTCCTCTGCTATACTGGTGAACTTCTATCGCTGCGCAATAGAAAGCATCCTGACCAACTGTGTCACAGTATGGTATGGGAGCTGCTCTGTTGCGGAGCGCAAGGCACTGCAGCGGGTGGTGAAAACTGCCCAGCGCATCACAGGGACTCCACTACCTGCCATCGAACACATCCAGAGGAAACGCTGTCTGCATCGAGCTCGCAGCATCCTTAAGGACTCCTCTCACCCAGCCCACAGACTGTTTTCTCTCCTGCACTCCGGCAGGCGTTTCAGGTGCCTCGGACCAGGACCAGCAGACTAAAGAACAGTTTCTTCCCCAGAGCTGTCTCTTTACTGAACTCTAACCCCCGTTGATCCACTTCCTCATATATTATTAACTCTTCTCTCCTACCTCACATCTGCCTTATTTGCACTACTGAATGTAAATTTTTATTACAGTAACAACTGTTTACTTTTGTATCTTGCACTACCATACCTAAATTGGACTATGCTCATTTGCACTGCCGACTGTTGTTACATTATCAATGCTTACATTAACATTTTGCACCGTATGTCTAATTGTAATACGCAATCACTTCCACTGCACTTTACACCTTGTTTATAGTAATAGTCATCTGTATATATATTATATTGATAGTACATATCACCTGTAAATTCTGCTTATAGTAATAGCCATCTGTATATTTATTCACTATACATATTCACCTGTAAATTCTGTATATTTATTCACTATACATATTCACCTGTAAATTCTGTATATTTATTCACTATACATATTCACCTGTAAATTTCTGTATATTTATTCACTATACATATTCACCTGTAAATTCTGTTTATATTAATAACCATCTTTCTATATATATTTATACATATATTCAGTACATATCCTTGTCCTGCACTTATTCAACCATTGTATATACTGCACTTGCTGCTATTGCACTTCTGGTTAGACCTAAACTGCATTTCGTTGCCCTGTACCTGTACTTGTGTAATGACAATAAAGTTGAATCTAATCTAATCTAATCTAATCAAAACAGACATTTATGTGATGCCAGAATCATTCAAAATGTAGGGCCCTATGATTTCCGTGATGCAGAAAACATGGATGGAATCACGGAATCCAGTCAGAAAAATGGAGTTTACTGTATAACGCGGAATGTCGCTGGAATATGCCAAATTTTGGATGAATAAATCGAAAGTAGGTCAGTACACAAATCAAAACACGATATGAACTAGTGTTTGTGAATATTAAGCCACAAAAATTCTATTTAAATATAAACCCTTTATGTTCTGCATGTCTCCGTGTGAATGAATGGCACAGACTCACGGTTTCATTTACTACACACATACTGAAGTGCACTTGACACTCGCGGTGTTTTCAGCCTCTGCCTCCTCAATATATGAGTGCATGAACATAAACATAATCTCTAGTCACTTCATGAGCATTTTACCATTTCTTTTGAGTAAAACTATTGTCATATCATATACAAATTGAAACCTATTGTCTTCATAGAAGTCTTCATAGCAACCCGTCAAAATAAAAGTTTGGTTTAAATTGAAGAAACCGTGACAGAAATATATTACTTAATGTAAGGATAGAACCACAAGGCATACTAACAAATTATTATTAAAACATTATTTTTAAGGAATATTTACCAGAAAAAGTATTTACTAGAATTTATTTATCAGAAAAACTGTAAATACACAACACAGTATTTCTTTAAAAAAAAAAGAAATAAAACAATAATATTGTTTTTAATAAAATCAATTACTCAGAGATGCTTTTGATTGTTAAAATTCAACGAAACCATTGGAATGGAATTCAGAAAATGAACAGAAAACACAGAATAAATTTGGTAAAAAATAAAAATAAATTTAAGAAGAAAAAAAGTATTTCACTGGGCCATAAAAATTTAATTTTTGTTAACCTTTTTATAAATTGCTGTTAAATTTGTACGTTTCATGGTTTCAATTAATTTTACATGCTTTTTGATTAATACAATTTAATTTAACAATTAAAACAGAGTCTAAAAAAATTAAAACGGAAAAAAAGAGAAAAAACTGAATCCAGAAAAATTAAAACAGAACAAAACAGAATTAAAAAAAATTAATAAATTGAGAATTTGGAAAATGGAATTTGGGAAAATATAAAATGGATTTCATAGGGCCCTAAAGATGGTCTATTTAGAGACATATGGCATAAAACAGATAAATACTGACCTGGAGAACCTCATTGCAGTCTGAAAGGTCTTCTTCCTTGGATGGCATATCTTGTCAGAAAAAAATTGCCACAAATAAATGAAGGCTGAGGAATGGGCACCCGTCAGCCTGGTGAGAGCATTATGCAGCAGCCCTGCCTCATTTTGCTTGACAAAGATCAGAAGGTTAACTCATCTCTATGAATGAGAATGAAAATCCATACAACGAAGCAGTCGCTGAGCCTTTGTATATGAATGAGAGTAGGAATCTATGAAAAAAGAAGATTATGAAATCAATATAACAATTTGGTAGCAATTGGCGAAATTGAAATCGATAAATATGAAGCCAAGGAGGGAAGCATATCAGCGATATTGCTTATCTGATGGGTGCGCTCTTAACTTTTACATGCGAGTTTAGGAATAGAAGACGATGTGAATTTTTCCCAGAATCCCCTGGTCGCCATTGCCAGCTTAACTGTGATATGTGCAAAACAAAAGCATGATTTGTGCAGCTTTTGTTGAATCCTGTGTACCTGCATTGGCGGTTCCTCTCGCTCAACCGTTACCATAGAGACCCCTCCGTCCCCAGCGGAGAAGCCTTTGACTGCCAGGCTTACCGTCTCTCTATTGAGCAGCGGTGTCATTCACGTGGCCCAAGAGTCACTGCGAGGGACAGAGGCTCAGCGGGGACGACCCGGTGAGAAGGAGCCGATGTTCCCGCTCTCGGCTATGGCAGCGCTCCCTTGGCAGCTGTTGTCTTGTGTTTGGTAGCGTGTCAGTTCTCGCCTTTCATGGGAGCTGATGACTGAGACGGAGTGACATTCAATTCAGATGGCGGAGTGCGTAATTGAAATGAGTTCACCTGGGAAGCAGCTGCTCGGTGGCCTGGTGCTAATTGCCACCAGTAAGAGCTGAGAATTCAGGTGAATGCACTGCGGTGCCGTTCGATACACATTGTGCTCGATTCCAGCACAGCGACTGGTGGAATTTGCTCTGTGGAGGGAGTCGGGAAGGTGCTGGGATTCAGATGGACTACTTTCAACATTTCTTAATGCACGTCTGGTCAGATTAAAAGAAGGGGAAAAACAAACATATCCTTTCCTCTTGTCCTGCAGGGTTAATCAAGCTGAGAGAAACCAGAAATAGGCTTGGCTTGCTGGAAAAGAAAAAACTCTAAAGCAGACTAAATGCTGGAATAAACCATTTTCGCCCAAATATTTGCCCCTTTTTACAGTCTGAGTGAGTTGACGCTCATTGATGAAAGTCAGAGCCATTCTGCAGATTTGAGTTTCACAGAAAATCTTGTAGTGTATGATGGGCACTGATTTTTTTTTTTTTTACTTTCAGACTATCATTTCATCCAGTCGTCAGACATCAAACATGTTTTATATTTTGAGCCAGATTTAAAGGACATTGTTTACATTTGTCACACATCTCTTAGCAACAAGGCACATGTTTAGGCCAATACACACACTGTATCATATTCACACTGCACCAACAGACACCGACAAACTTCGAGTCAGAGATTCAAGTAAGTCTGATGGGAAAAAATATAACCTGTAACCACAATCAAAATTTTACATGTCATTCTTTGCCTGAAAATATGCCAAATAAAATGAAAGAGGGTGATGCCGTGGTTACTGCTATGGCGAAGCCAACTAGAATTTATGCAGAGAGCTACAGTCGGAAAGCTTTCAAAATTTTGCTTTGGTGGTCCCCAATCAGTTTCGGTTTGCCCTGAAACCTGCCATTTTAAGGATAATTTGCTAAGCGTGACCAGCAACCAACTCACAGTCTTGCCTCATTGTCATGGCAATGGTTCGTGGCCAGGTCAGATTACATCAGAGTTTGTTGTTGTTTGTTGGAAAATCGTATCAAACTGCTCAGACATTTCACGACCCAACGAACACTGATTAAACATCTTCAGCCTGGGTAAAACAAACACCTATGGCAACAGTCACAGAAAGGGGTAACACACTGATCAAACACACTCCGACAGACTTGTTTGTTGGTATTTCTGTGTGGTGTGAATTGGCCTTTTGTTGCATCTGGAATGACTTGAAAGTCTGTTAGTGTTTAAGTCATTTAGTGCCGATTAGCTACTTTCCCAAGTAACCAGCTAAAAAGTGTCCAAATCTTTGCTAAAATCAGTCAGACGACCATGCTGACCAAGTTTGGAGACCAGCTAGAACCAGCAAACCAGCTCAGGCTAAAACAGGGCTGTCTAGTTCTGCTCCTAGAAGTCGAAGAACGTATACTGACACCATTTTGGAGTGAAAGCGACTTGGCACTTCACTAGCTTCTTGCTGTCGCTATGGCAAATATCAGCTGCTTTGTTTAAAAAACCGTACATTAAAGCTGAAATACAACCTGAACGATGACAACAATAACGTACAATCACTAGACTAGTGATCATCAAATCCTTTTAACAGTTTATTTTAAAGACTTTGTGTTTAAGTCTTCCCTTTTTTTTTTTTTTTTTTACACAAAACCTTTGCTCTCTAGAAACCATGTCAATTTCGGTTAAAATTATGGTAACACTTTATTTTAAGGTGTCATAATAGAGTAATTAACTAATTAAATACTTGTACTTACATGAAACAAAATGTACTTACTATGTAACTAAGTTATGTAACTTACATTTATTACAGTTTGTAATTATGTAGATGTAATAGGCAGCTACTGTTACACAGCTATTTGTACACTTAAGTACAATCTTGATACACTTTATTTTAAGTAGCTTATGTCTGTGTACTTACATTTATAATTGCATTGTATAAAGTCTGCAACACACATGTAACAATCTTTTGGTTACATAAGTAGCTGTTTAACAGACTCAGTCTGTTACATATGTGTAACAGTAGCTGCCTATTACATGTATATAATTACAAACTATAAGTACAGGCTGTTCCATAACTTAGTTACATGGTAAGTACATTTTATTTATTTTATGTAAGTACAATAGCTACTGCTAAGTACTTAACTATGTAAATACTCTGTATTATGGACACCTTAAAATAAAGTGTAACCCAGAAAAATTAGGAATGTTGGACAATAAATATATATCAGGAATATAACAGCTTGACTGTAAACTGTTTTTGCAGTATTGTCTCATATTAATGTCCGTTAAAGGAAGATTCTAAACAAAAATTGTAAACACGTACAGCCACTTTCTCCAAAATTATTTATTTAATTATGACAGACACAGCAATGCATCATGTTCTCATCATGTTTGTAGTGTGTTCCAGGGGATTAAAACGTACTATATATTCAGACCTAGTGGAGTAATAGTAAATAATAATATAGTAATCGTAAATGTGTAAAGTTGCATAAGCTCATTCTAACTTGTGTCATGTCCATATAAATCATTATTATGTTTTCTATGGCTAGGACCTGCAGTTCCTAAAAGGATTTTAGTTTACTACTAGACTAAAAACAGTTGAAGTTAGCAGGTGCATAAGACAACGCTATGTCCCACTTCAAAACACACAATATTTTTCCACTTTTGTGAATAATCACCTGTCAAGGTCTTTGAAAAAACGATGAAAGGCAAGATTTTTACAGTCACACTGTGGATTGCCCAACATAGCGTTCTTTTATTCCACTTTGACTTCTCTTTCGTTGTTATTCTGTCTATTTCTGTGTATCTGTGCTGTTGTCCAGTTGGAATTTTCACTCCAAAATGGAGGCCGTGCTACCGAAGCGCCACCTAGTGGCTGTTACCCAAAAAGCACCAGAGTTTCACCTCTTGGCCTGTGTCCCAATTTGCATACTGTCCATCCTAAATTCTATGTGATATTAGTAATTTTCGATATTATTTAGGGCAGATAGGGTGGATAGTATGCACATTGGGATGCAGGGTTGGTCTTCTATACTCTTGTAGAAGTGCCACTGTCTTGCAAAATTTAGCTTCAACCCCAAGTAAACACACCTGAACAAGCTAATCAAGGTCTTCAGGATCATTATAAACTTCCAGACAGGTGTGGTTGGGCCGGTTAGAGCCAAACTCTGCAAACTCTGGATTAGGCTAAAGCCCCGCTCACACTGTGCGATTTTGGCCACAATTTGGTCGTCTGAGACAAATTTTGAAAATCCTAAAAGATTCCTATAATCCTAGGATAAAATCTGTAGTCTTTGATCGCCGGTTTAACGTGTTCACAGACAGCCAATTAATGGCTGTTGCGATCAAATTTCACCTCCGACGAAATTCTGGCAGTGTCAGAAGATTTGGCACACAGTCCTGCAGTGTGACTACCCCTATGATGAATGTCAAATTGTCTCCGTTTTTCAAGACAAGGTATGAGCCGAATTAATGCTAGAGAATTATTCTATCAGCCATAAACTCCGGCGCTCCCGTCCTCTGCTCACGGAATTCACCTGATATGTTTTCTATATAAACACTGGTTGCCCTGCTGTTTTCATGTGGGTGTGTAGAGCTGCAAACACTATTTTTAAATATGCCGGTACTGACGCCGGTATTGCTGCCATTCATATACTTTTCATGATAGCCAACATTTCGGTCCCGCATGCAATTCAGTTCGCAGTCACTGGACGTGTATGGGTTGATAATGTAAAACTCCGGACAAGTTTTCTTGCGCGCACCCGTTTTTAACTCGTCTCGACTGTCGTACAGTCTGACATTTATGACAACTGAGATCCCACAGTGTGACATGATCATCATGTTCGTACAGTCTGACAAGTACAATCCTAAATGACTTTAAAAAAAAATCGCACAGTGTGAGCCCGGCTTAAGATGTTTTTTTCAGCTGGGTGGATTTCAAATCAACCCTGCAAATGGACTAAACTAGCTAAATTGGTAATCAGCATAAATTCCCCTTTTATTTTGAGGTGTTTTGAGGCAACTTCATGCTAGTTTCGGCAGGTCATGTCTAAGAGTTGGTCAAGCTGGACTATAGTAAACAGCTTGAAAAACATGATGCAATATAATATGGTCCAAACTGGTCAGTGCTTTCTTCACTGATTTACAATGCTAAATCTTCAGAAAAATATGCCCTTAACCAAAAAACTGACAATCCAATGTAGTATTGTGAGATAATGTACCAGTGACATGTAAACGTAGAGTCATATTTGCATGTCTTTGATGTATAGAAAACAACTGATACGACAGTGGGCTTCAGAACTCCTCCTCGTAACATTTAGAGATTTGACAAAGGCAGACTGTCATGAGATGAAAGAACCGTTTGTACATCTGCATGTGACATCTCAATCAAAATTATCCTCCGCCACTCATTCTGTCAATCTCTTACGCTCTGTTTTTCACCCCATGGTTCTTTCTCTCTGTATGCCACCGCTTTTCCCAGAAATATGACTGAATGTGGCTTACTAGTGAGTCACTCTCGGTCCGTACCCAGAAGTGGCTGTTCTTCGCTCTCAGACTCTCCTTGGGTTAAGAGCCTAAAGTTTAAACCACTGGTTCCAGTCATAACAGAATTAAGAGCCTGTGCCAAATTCTCACAATCTCTGTCTGCAACACATCTGAGCTGTCGGCTGAAAAAATCCGCCACCGTCTTGACATTGAGAGTAATTGCAGGCTTCGCTTCTCACACCGATGACCGCTCGCTGTGGCTGAAGACAAATGTGCCTGACACAGACGTCAATTAACACTGGACAGCAGCTGCGTGTGCCCTATGCAAAGTGTGTTTATAACTGGATTATGAGAGGGAGGGATGATGCCTGTAATTACTCATTGTGCCCGTTGTGAGCACAGCCAATGGTCGGCCCGAGAGGTGGTCGCTGGGTTAATTGTTTCATCGCTCCCGCCTTTCTGAGAAGTGCTCTCTGATAATGGCCCCCACACGTCCCCTCGTTCTGTCACCTTTCCACCCCTCCTGTGGCGTAGCTGATGCAGTGTGTGGTATTTTGTGCAGATAGTGAACGAGCATGTCGACACTGCTGGATCTGAAGAGCAGTGTGCTGAGGCAGGTGCAGAGGAGCCAGTCCCTGAGGACCAGGAGGGAGCCACCGGCCGGCACCAGCGCTGGAGGGAGTCCCCCGCCGCTCGCCCGCCGCTCTGGCACCATAGTACACAGGTGAGTCTGTACCACGAGAGCTCACTCTCTCAAAATTAAGGCTTCCATTACAACCTAAAGGGCGTTTACTTCTGAACCTGCTTCTTTGTTCACCAGTGCTACTCTGTTTGTACTTTAGAAAACGTCTTGTTACCTTATGAAGCAGAACACAGTCCAGGACTGAATACCACTGCTGTAAAGCACCAGTACAAAGATTTATGTTCTCTAAAGAAGAGAATAGTTGTAATCTCTAAATAAACAATGAAATCAATTCAATTTGTATTTGTATGTATTGTGCTTCTCACAATGTATTGTTCCAAAGCTGCTTTACAAAAAATAGTGCCTTTCAAACCTCCCAGAAAGCAAGACGAAGATGACAGTGGAAAAAGTGAATATGTTTAAGGAAGTGGGGAAGAAAGTTCGGAAAGGCCATGGCTGTGGAGGCCTACATTCTCACACTGACACATGCGTAAAACATTGGCAACGCATTTCAAATTTCAAATACAGTTCGAAATTCCAGTTTTCTATTTTCAAATTTTTTTAAAATGTAATTTATTCCTGTGATGCAAAGCTGAATTTTCAGCACCATTATTCCAGTCTTCGGTGTCACATATTTCCTTAGACATCAGTCTAATATGCTGATGTGCTGCTCAAGAAACATTCTTCTTATAAAAATATCTTGAATAAATAGTTTTATTCAGTTTTAAACAGTTGTGCTGCTTAATATTTTGGTTGAAATTTTGTTGTGATTTTTTTGTTACAGTGTAAATCTCTTTACTTTTGATTTGTTTAATGCATTCCTTGCTGAATAAAACTAATAATTTATATTAGGGCTGTCAATCGATTAAACATTTTTAAATCGTGATTAATCACACGATTGTCATGAGTTAACTCGAGATTAATCGCAATTAATTGCAAATTTTTTATTTGTTCTAAATTTACCTTAAATTAATACTTTTCAAGTTTGTAATACTCTAATCAACATGGGCATGGATAAATATGGATGCTTTATGCACATGTATGTTTATTATTGAAACCATAGTCAACATAATGCATGAAGACGAGAGATGTTTCAAAGGTCATAGATGTTTTTCAAAGAACTTGTTCATGTCTATTAGACACATGAAGAAAGAACAAAGAAATACTAGGTTCCCATTACTTCTCTTTCTTTGCACTGAGCAATTTACTAACACAAACATGTTTAGATTTTTGCATGACAGGGCAGCTCTTCTGAAAATGCTAAATGTACATTTATTATTTATTATTACATTAGTTAGTCTCTCTCTGTGCCCATTTTGATGAAGCTAAATTCTCAATAAAACTGTTTTCATTGGTATAGTTTACTGTTTCTGTTGTCAAACAACGGAATGAATATGAAATAGTGACTGAAACGCGCGACCCATCAAGACATAACCAGCTCTCCCTTCCAAGATGTTAATCTGCACAAAAATCCTAATCGAGCCGTCGTCTGATGAAATCAAATACACATAAGATAAAGACAATATCTGTGCTGTGATTTCGGCTATACTTGCATCTAAAATTAGAGAAGCAACATAATATCTGTGTATAACTGAATTAAAGCGCTGCTCCTCTCTGCCGCGCGAGACGCAGAGAGAGAGAGAGAGAGAGAGAGAGAGAGGTGCGCGCAAGTGCTGGGAGAGCAGTACCGGCGATTCTCAGAAACGAAATAAGGTTTGGGCGCTTTTTTGAAGGGAAAAAAATCGCTAAAGGGGCCTGCAATGTCGCTAAGTTGGCAACACTGTGTATCTCCATTTCTCCAACTAGGGGTTGGGCCATGGGTCAAACAGAAAATACGCGCTGCGTTAATCGCGCGTTAAAAAAATTTGTGCCGTTAATATGATTTTGCGTTAACGCGTTATTAACGCGTTATTAACGCGTTAACTTTGACAGCACTCATTTATATATATATATATATATATATATATATATATATATATATATATATATATATAAAATAATGTACTGACCACAAATTTATATTTTATCATCTGCCACTAACTAGAAGCGACAGCAAATCATGTTGGTGTGTCTTTGTGCAAGCACTTTCTTAATTTCCTTTCTCATCAACTGATTGGTTGCTAAGAAAGAGGCTGCATTTTGTTATTTTTTTGTCCACAATCAACCTGTGAAGTGTGGTTTTACCAGATGTGTAAACTAAAGGCTAATTAAAAAAGATGAGCACTTCGATATGTCCTATGTGTTAATATTATACTTCAGTTCAGAAAAGAATTGCACCCACAAAGTACAATTTCATGGTTGCTTTAACAACCATTATTTTACAGAGTAATACAGTAGAGGTTAATACACTTAACAAACGGAGGGTAATTGTTTTAATGTTCCTAATGCTTCGAGTTTTGTATTGATCTATTAACTTCCTCCAGATCTTAGCAGATGGTGGCATGACTGTCCATGAACAGGCCAGTGACTCATTTAGCTCTTGAACGCCTACTGTGTCTATAGTACATTCATGCTTTGAGAATGACTCAATCTTGACACCTTGCTCTATCACATTTCAATTTTATCGTTGTTAAGAATTCAGTATAAGGCGGCCTTTGTGCGGATCATGCAACAATTACCTTTCTGGCTCAGTGTAGTATTACCAGGCTTTTTCTTTTCCATTCAGGCCAGGTTTTTTTAGACAATTTCCAGGCAGCAAAGATAAAAGTGGTTTGGTCTCTGTGGTTAGCAAAGAACGATAATGCAAAGCAGTTTGATCTTCACGAAAAGGCGAAGAAAGTCCTAACACCAGAGGCTATAAATATAACACGGCTTAAGTGTTTTCCAGCACATCTCCACCGGTGTTACAAGAACAGAACATGTTTTTTACCCTATCTGGCGTATTTGCCACTTTTTAATTGTAAAGACATCACTTTGACTTATTTTGTCCTAAGTCACATGACCGTCAGTGCTACATGATCAGCTCCACATCCACAAACGTATGTGGAGAACAGGTTCACTGCTGTAGGTAAACAAAGTCGATTGTTTTTCAGCCGTCCTCTCTGTCTGTCTTGTTTTGATTCCTTTTCGACTGATTTCAAAGCCAAACGTAATGATGGGCATATGAACCTTGAGGTTTCTATAGCAACCAAAACACGTCTGTTTATCACAGCTGCTCCTAAAATATGAGCTGCTTTATTTTTAATGACTGCACCTCTTCTGTCTAGGAGGGAAAAACACCTGTTATGTGCAGAGCTGAACTAAATGATTGTTTTGCGCTTGATTTGATGTACCCTTCTTCGCTAATGTTTTTTATACCGTATGCGAGGGTGATTGCTGTCACTGCCGGCCAGATTTAACTAGCAGCGGTCAATGCACGCAATCCCTCCATTGTTTTCCTTACTAGCAGCTGGACTAGACAGGATTCAGTCAGTCTCCTATGAGACTCTGAAGTGCGTTAGCCGCCGTTGCCTTCGGCTATATGACTGCCATCATTAGGTCTGCAGAAAGCTGTCTGTCTGCTTCATTAACACCAAAGAGAACTAATACCTGTAACCCAGATACTCACTCATTAATATTATGCAAATGATACAAAGCAGTGCGGAGCGTCCCGTTCTTATTCACATCACAGGTGACCCTGATTACAGCCTGTGTAAGATCTACAGATCAATGGAAATGTTTGAAAACGATTATGTGGAGTAAGATCCCAATGCCAGGCACAGATTCTTGAGAGATTACTGTATTATTATACTATTTTATCACTCATATATTAGGCCTACTATTTATTTTTTTAAAAATACATATTTTTTATAAGGTTTCATAGCTGTATTGGTACCTTTTGTCAACACTTAAAAAAAATATATGCTTCAAAGTAGTTCTTACTGTCTTCAAAGTAGGTCTTCTTTCCATATTTCACATGCTTTAAATTCAACAAGGTTTTTTTTTGTTTGTTTTTTTTCAATAATTTGATGCATTTATGCTTATGTTTTGTACATTACTTTACAATAACGTCCCATTATGCATCAACTGACATAAAAAAGAGCAATATATTTGTTACAATATTAATTAATATTTGCTACAATTGGTTTATTGTTCATTGTTAGTTTGTGTCAGCTCATTAAATAATGCAGCACATTGGATCAACCGGTAGTTGTGTGAAAGTGCTTTATAAAGAAAGAAAGAAAGAGAAAGAATACTGATACAACTTTAAGAAATATATTAGTACATGTTGAATTTAACACGAACTAAGATTAATAAACATTTTTAATGGTTAGTCCATATTAAAGGATTAGTTCACTTCCAGAATAAAAATTTCCTAATAATTTACTCACCCCTGTGTCATCCAAGATGTTCATGTCTTGTTATGTTCATGATTGTTTTTCGCTAGATAAGATTCTTATTTCTTGGCTGGGATCGTGTATAGCCCTTTGAAGCTGCATTGAAACAGCAGTTTGGTCCTTCAACCCGTTGGTGTCACGGCCTTGCTGGTGTGCCCTGGTTGGCCACCAGATGTCACTGTGTGTGTTAGCACATGGCTTATTGTTTGTTGTTTGTGCCATGTGCTTTCCTGTCTATTGTCTGACCCCACCCTCCTTGTTATCTCATTATTGTTTCAGTTACTTCACCTGTGTCCTCCTCGTTTGGCTCCCCATATAGTCTCCTGGTGTCTGCAGTCCTGTGCTGTTTCGTTGTTTGATGTCGGATGTTTCATGTCGTGTGTGGGTTTGTTTGCTTGTGCTGTGGTCCTCTGCCTGCCTACCTGTTTTTCCCCTTCGGGGTGGTTTTTGTTCATTTTTTGTTGTCGCACTTTATTATTAAAAGACCCACTTTCTCCTGCACTTGAGTCCTCGCCTCATCTCTCGACCGATCCCTGACAGAACGAAACAGCCAAATGAGGACTCAGCGGAGAATGGGCTCACACCATCCACCAGCCTCTAACGTCAGCAGCCCCCTCTACCAACGCATCCTCCAGTTCCAGGCCCTGAGCTCCCTCCGTCAGCAGGGCACTGATGTGAGGAAGTTTGCCCTGAGGTTCTGTGGTGCAGCAGAGGGTTTGGGGTACAATGATGCGGCCCTCAAGGACCTTTTCAATAGTGCCCTTGAGGAGCCCCTCAAATGGTGGAGGATGAGGGGGCTGGACCACCTGACGTTTGGGGAATTTGTGGAGTTCCTGGCACGTTCCCCAGCTAGGGTAGCTGGAGTGCCTCAGGCAGTGCTCGCCGAAGCTGCAGCACCTCCAGTGGTGGCCGACAAAGCTGCAGAAGCTGCAGGGCCCCCAGCGGCAATCAAAGGGGTGTCAGAGGCCTCGTCTGCCGCACCCAATACCTCCAGCCCGCTTCCAGAGCGTCCCGGGCTGATACGAAGCGTGCAGGAACCCCCACTGATGTCAATGCGAGCGGCGTGGTCTGCTCGCGCTCCCGAGGCGGCGGTGTCCGCACACAAGGCTCCCGAGGCGGCGGTGCCCGCTCACGAGCCTCCCGAGGCGGCGGTGCCCGCTCACGTTCCTCCCGAGGCGGCGGTGTCCGCTCACAAGGCTCCCGAGGTGGCGGTTTCCGCTCACGTTCCTCCCGAAGCGGCGGTGTCCGCACACAAGGCTCCCGAGGCGGCGGTGCCCGCTCACGTTCCTCCCGAGGCGGCGGTGCCCGCTCACGAGCCTCCCGAGGCGGCGGTGTCCGCACACATTCCTCCCGAGGCGGCGGTGTCCGCACACAAGGCTCCCGAGGCGGCGGTGCCCGCTCACGAGCCTCCCGAGGCGGCGGTGTCCGCACACATTCCTCCCGAGGCGGCGGTGTCCGCACACAAGGCTCCCGAGGCGGCGGTGCCCGCTCACGTTCCTCAGGCGGCGGTTTCCGCCACGTTCCTCCCGAGGCGGCGGTGTCCGCCACAAGGCTCTCGAGGCGGCGGTTTCCGCTCACGTTCCTCGAGGCGGCGGTGTCCGCACACAAAAGGCTCCCGAGGCGGCGGTGTCCGCACAAGGCTCCCGAGGCGCCGTGTCCGCACACAAGGCTCCCGAGGCGGCGGTGTCCGCACACAAGGCTCCGAGGCGGCGGTGCCCACTCACGAGCCTCCCGAGGCGGCGGTGTCCGCACATCCTCCCGAGGCGGCGGTGTCCGCACACAAGGCTCCCGAGGCGGCGGTGCCCGCTCACGTTCCTCCCGAGGCGGCGGTTTCCGCTCACGTTCCTCCCGAGGCGGCGGTGTCCGCTCACAAGGCTCTCGAGGCGGCGGTTCCTCCCGAGGCGGCGGTGCCCGCTCACGAGCCTCCCGAGGCAGCGGTGTCCGCACACATTCCTCCCGAGGCGGCGGTGTCCGCACACAAGGCTCCCGAGGCGGCGGTGTCCGCACACAAGGCTCCCGAGGCGGCGGTGTCCGCACACATTCCTCCCGAAGCGGCGGTGTCCGCACACAAGGCTCCCGAGGCGGCGGTGCCCGCTCACGTTCCTCCCGAGGCGGCGGTGCCCGCTCACGTTCCTCCCGAGGCGGCGGTGCCCGCTCACAAGGTTCCCGAAACAGCGGTGGCCGCTCACGATTTTCCCGAAGCGGCGGTATCCGCACACATTCCTCCCGAAGCGGCGGTGTCCGCACACAAGGCTCCCGAGGCGGCGGTGCCCGCCACGTTCCTCCCGAGGCGGCGGTGTCCGCACACAAGGCTCCAGGCGGCGGTGCCCGCTCACGTTCCTCAGGCGGCGGTGTCCGCACACAAGGCTCCCAAATGGCAGAGCCTGTCATTGCCTGCTCCCAGGTGGCAAATCCACACATACCGCTGTGGTGGCCGCGGGCTCTGCCCTGGGTCCCCATCCCGCCGGCGCTGCCTCAGTCCCCAGGTCCCCCTCTGCCGCTACATGGGCCTGGCCCACCATCTCTCCCCCTTATCCGCCCCCGGCCCACCGCTCTCCTAGACATATTTTTTTTTTTCCTCTTCTCAGTTTTAGTGTGTGGAGCGTCTAGAATCCGCTCCTTAAAGGGGGGGTTGTGTCACGGCCCTGCTGGTGTGCCCTGGTTGGCCACCAGATGTCACTGTGTGTGTTAGCACATGGCTTATTGCCTCGGGAGCCTTGTGTACTTCACCTGTGTCCTCCTCGTTTGGCTCCCCATATAGTCTCCTGGTGTCTGCAGTCCTGTGCTGTTTCGTTGTTTGATGTCGGATGTTTCATGTCGTGTGTGGGTTTGTTTGCTTGTGCTGTGGTCCTCTGCCTGCCTACCTGTTTTTCCCCTTCGGGGTGGTTTTTGTTCATTTTTTGTTGTCGCACTTTATTATTAAAAGACCCACTTTCTCCTGCACTTGAGTCCTCGCCTCATCTCTCGACCGATCCCTGACAGTTGGCCACCATTGAAGTCCACTATATGGAGAAAAATCCTGGAATGTTTTCCTCAAAAACCTTAATTTCTTTGTGACTGAAAAAAGAAATTAACCATTTGGATGACATGGGGTTATCAGGAAATTTTCATTCTGGAAGTGAACTACTCCTTTAACTTGGGTAGTTAACTACTGTTAACAGGTGGAACCTTATTGCAAAGTGCCACTATTATATTTTGCGTGTAACAGCCATAATATGTCATCTCCATCATAGAAATTGTATAGCAAAAAAATCATAATTTTTTAAAATTTTGTAGATAATTTATAATAATGGCCAATTACTGTAAGACCTATTAATAGCAAACCTGAAAATCAAAATGCAAAATGTAATACAAATGGGGTTGAATAGACCGATGGAGCTGAAAATCACTTTGAAAGTATATTGTAGTCTTATTCTTAATTGTAATCATTTGTGTGTCTGATGGTGTTGACCCATGTTGAGTGACAGGACAATAATAACACATTGCGTGAGAATACAGGAGAAGCAGGACTAAACAAATCTCTGAACATTTGGATTAATCCCAAATAATTCCTCTGTGCAGGTACATACACTTGTTTTTCAGTTCTGTAGCCACTGATGTCTCATATCTCCAGAATCAGAGCAGGGTTTCCCTTATTTTTCAGTTATTGATTAGATCAGACAGTTTGTAATAGCTTTTTTGTCCTGGTAGTATCTAATCATGCACAGTAATTTGAGTTGATCATTACAGCAAATAGGAGAACATTTTATTTTGTATCGTCAAGCCGACCGCAGACCGCAGCTCAAACTAAAACACACAGAGAGCAATTTGTCATCATTTTACAAGGAGAAAGAGGTGGAGGGTTTCTCCGCCACAAGCTTTTTTCTGAATCACATCATTACAGATATGTTACATGACAAAATGTGATTGTTTTTGTTCTTTTGTACAAAATGTTTATGTACTTTTGGTCTATAAGTGAGTATATAGTTCTAAAGCAAAGGAAAAATGCTAATAATTTCCTTATTATAAAGACAAAGCCTTTCAAGGTAACAAAAAAAAAGAAAAAAAAAGAATGGCAGATATTTAGGCCAAAGTGGGCGAAGATAAAAAAGCTTTGTCATTTTTTTTATCTTTCTTATTAAAAAATAACAACAAAGATACACATTACAAATACACATAATATACAGATAAAACAAACAGTGCTTTATTTTCAGGTGCAATAGGTGTATTTAGCAGGAGCATTCAAGAAATTGAATGAACAAATATAAAAACAAAACACTATATAGACTGATTCCTAAAGCAACTGTATAAAAGTTTTTCAGTCAAGAGTAGTGAGTGATTTTTCTCTTTGTGTTTTGTTGTTTTATTAACGTAAAGTTAGTTATAGGTAAACGGTGAAAATTCTGTCAGTGTTTTATTTTTATACCATCATTTACTGAAAAGTTGTTTTAAACCTGAGTGAGTTTCTTTCTTCTGCTGAACATAAATGCTGTTTTGAAGAATGTGGAAAACCAAACAGTTGCTGGTCCACAGTGACTTCCATATGATTTTTCCCTACTATAAAATTCAGTGTGGACCAGCAACTGTTTGGTTACCCACATTCTTCAAAATATCTTACTTTGTGTTCAGCACAAGAAAGAAATTAATACAGGATTGGGACAACATGTGAGTGAGTAAATAATGACAGAAATAAAATTTTAGGGTGAACTATCCCTTTAGCTGCATGTTTCTCCTGTCCCTTTAAGACTAGCACGCATTTAATATACAGGCACGAATCCATTTTTCTCTCAACGGTTTACTTTCATTTTAGACATAACCAACTGAGTCTATATGTAAGCCTTGTATGTTTTGACAGTATAAGCGCAAAAGATAACAGTAATCAGGCGCTGTTTGAAAGGGTTTTAGTGCGCGCGCTTGTGTATGCGCTCAGAAAAAGCAGACGTCAGACCAGGGCGCGTGAATGAAACATTTAACCGGCTAGGCTTGTATGCAAATAATGTACTTTTGTGATCGCGAATAAGTGCAGTGTCCTGTCAGAGTAACTCTACCGCTGTATGTCGTGTTGTACAGTATATAGAGATGGAGGCGCCAGAACTGTAACTGACAGAATGTGCGCTGTAGCATGACACTACAATATTTCTTCAAAAGCTAATCGTGGAGACATTTTTATCGTCCACGATCAAAAATCGTTATATCGCACACCCCTAATTTGAGCCTGTGACTTTAAATGGATATAAAAATTTAAAGTAGCCTATTTCATCCAGTTACCACATATTGTCCAAAGCTAATACTGCACACTCAGTGTGAAAGCTAATCAAATAAACTGAAAAATGACAGCACAGAATGTGAGAAACTACAAGAACCAAGCAAAAACGTTATATTACAGATTCAATTCTTAATCATCCATAAGAATAAAGACTAAGACGAGAGGGAGCTGTTACAGTTCAGTGCCATGTTTACTTCATATAATCACCTTGTTGTGAGAGAAACAGCGGTAGGAGCCTGTATGTTTAACTTTCATAGCTGTGACAGTCATCTAAATGACCTGGTTAAGACAAAGATCTTGTATTATGATGCACCCACAGTACACTGCGGAAAATATGAGGAATACGGTTGATTGGCGGCCGCATTAGAAATTAGCGTAATCACATGCAGTACGACCTGAAGGGCCCGAATGGAATCAGAGGTAATGAGCTCCATCCAGAATTTTATTTCCTGTTGTGTGGGTGAGCATTACTTTTATTTTCTGCACGAAGTCGCCAAAATGATTTGTCTCTAAATGTCGCCTTAACCAAAGGATGATTATTGCATACTTAACATTTAATTTTGCTGCATTCATCTGATTCATTTTTTGTTCTATGCCTCTGAATTCCAGTCGGCGGGAAGCTCCTTGCATTCATACACTTGTATCTGTGTATGTTTGTGATATGTCAGTAAATGATTTACTTTTTCATTTTTTGGCTGTCCAATACAACCTTTGAAGTCTGAATAATGAAAATAAACAATATTGCTAAAATAATAAAAAGCTTCATGGAAAAGTCTGTTTCCTAGCAACATGAATGTGGATGGCCAAATAAGCTTTGTGCCTATTTGTGTGTGTGTGTGTCACTTGCATTCGTATAAATCACAGAAGTTGTAATAATCCATGCCTCCCATGCAATTACTTTTCAAGTAATAACAGCACAGGAAGGTTTAAAAGCTTTGATTGGAGATGTAAAGCCAAGCACAGACGCAAAACGTAAAAGACTTTTAAACAGCAAGCTTATTGGTTTTCAGCATCACTCGGAGTAAAATATTACAGCTCAGAGGTCACCGTTTATTATATTTTTTTATGCTGGTTGAAAGTCTCTTCACATCCTGATAGCAATCACTAAGTTTAAGGGATAGTTCACCCAAAAATGAAGATTCTGTCATTAATTACTCACCCTCAATCTGTTCCAAACCCGTAAGACCTTCATTCATCTTCGGAACAAAAATGAATATATTTTTGATGAAATCCAAGAGCTTTCTGACCCTGCTTAGACAGCAACGCAACTACCACGTTCAAAGCTCAGAAAGGTAAGGACATAGATAAAATAGTCCATGTGACATCAGTGGTTCAGCCTTAATTTTATGAAGCTACAAGAAAACAAAAATATCTTAATTTGTGTTCCGAAGATGAACAAATGTCTTGTGGGTTTGGAACAACATGAGGGGGTAACACTTTACAATAAGGTTCATTAGTTAACATTAGTTAACATGAACTAAGAATGAACAATGCTTCTACAGCATTTCTTAATCTCAGTTAATGTTAATTTCAGCATTTACTAATGCATTATTAAAATCACAAGTTGTGTTTGTTAACATTAGTTAATGCACTGTAAACTAACATGAATAAACAATGAACAACTGTATTTTTATTAACTAACGTTAACAAAGATGAATAAATAGTGTAATAAATGTATTGATCATTGTTTGTTCATGTTAGTTAATACATTAACTAATGTTAACAAATGACACCTTATTGTAAAGTGTTACCCATGAGGGTGAGTAATTAATGACAGAATTTTCATTTTTGGGTGAACAACCCTTGAACGTATATATATATGATCTGTGGAAGGCATAGTACTATAAAATGTTCATCCAGTCATATCCCTCGGTCCAAGGGCTATGATAGGCTGTCCTACTTGCCTGTCAACATATGTATTTGCATACCTCTGCGCACCCTGTTCACGAAGACATGATACGTCATCAGTGCGTTCCATTATGCTATTGCAGAGCGACCGAGAATGGAAGGTGTTATTATTGTAATATTATGCACTTACTCATATTATGAGGTAATCTGACAGTGTTGCATTCAATCCTCCACCAACACTGTCTCTCATCGTGTCGCTGGTTAGCCTCTGTCTGCCTGTGTGTGTTCATGTGTTTTGGAGGAGGTGTGGCTTTGAAGAGTGATTTGGAGGGAGGGTGGGATCTTATGCTTTCAAAGCTACCTTGCTATTGCTAGCCTCTCCATAATCACATACCCTACCTTTAAAATTCCTCAGGAGAAATAAAAACAGAAACAAATGAGGCAGTTGTAGTTGACATACAGTAAGAGTATACAGCTCCAAAATGAATTACGATAACAGAGCTCAGATCATTTGGTTTCGAAGGAATTTGACATTCTGAAGTGTTTGTTAAGAGTTTATATCAGAATATAGCATAATTTGGTATCTTGGCACAGTTTTGACACTCTGGAGATTTTTTTCTGAAGCTCTAGAGGAGATGACTAAGGTCTTTTCCCAGGAGACAAAATCTAAGAAACAGGAGACTTAAATGTGCTCTAAGCAAAATTTTTTTGAATACCACTTATTAAATGTCCTCACAACTTGACAGATATCACTGAAATATATCACTACCTGTCTCCATCTAACAGTACTAGGCTCTGCAAACAGCTGAAAATAGCGAGAGAAGCAGCCTCTGAAACTAGCCAATCAGAAACAGTCTCTGCCTGTCAATCATTTTGCATGGTTGCCAAGAATGTCTATAATACCTCAAGCAAGTCTGTGATTTGATATCTGCCATCTGTGCTCATCGGACCATAACTTATTTGAACCAATCACCTGAGTCGAACATCTCACGTGATTAATCACTCTGGAGCTGCTCATGACAACACTGATTAGCTGATGGCATCATAAGAACAGGGAAAACATAAGGCTGCATGCAAAATTGCATACTCTCTGAGTAGATACTTCTTTTGAAAAAGTACTTACAGACCTTTAAAAAAGTATGTTCTGTATAGTATGAATGTGTCTATATAGTATTGATAAATGGAATCTGGATGTACTACATCTGTCATGTTGTTATTGTCATGTGATCTACCATAACAATGATAATGAAAAACAAGGCCAGAATACAAGGGGGGAAGTCAGGGCCTAATGGTTAGAGAGTCCGACTTGTAACCCAAAGATTACGGGTTTGAGTTCTTGTATTGGCAGGGATTGCAGGTGGGGAGAGTGAATTATCCGCGCTCTCTTCCACCACCAGTACCACAAAATTCAATACCACCTTCAATGCCTCCTCTTTTTTAAAATCCCCCAAAACCTAAACAGGTTTTGATATAGGCAGAGCGTGTGTAAGGCTGGGGCTGAGGCTGGGGCTGGGGACTTGGGGCAAAAATGCCACTAAATTGGACAAAAATGCCCTTGCACAAACAAATTAATTTGTTAAATTAAGTTGCTCATGTTGCACAGTATTTCATTTTAGGCGTTTTTAAAGTGTTGCGCATTTTAAAGAATCACACACAATTCTGTTGAGCTTAGGAATGCTATGGCCAATCCGAGGCATTCAAATGAGTCATCGCTGAAACTCATCAGTTTTGAGTGTGCACGCGTTCTCTGACTGAATTCCAGACTCTTGCGAATTCTCCCATCATAAACAACAAAGTGCAGATGCACATACAATGTAAGTAAGAGATTCATTTCACAGTGTATACAGCTTCAGTGATATTAACAATAGTTTTTTTTTTTTGAAAAAGTGCTTAAAAGGGGGGTATAATGCTGTTTCATGCATTCAGAGTTGTTTACACTGTTAAAGAGTTGGATTCTCATGCTAAGCATGGACAAAGTTTCAAAAAACAATTTGGACGCATAACAGAGTATTTCTGTGCCCAAAATCTTACTTGCGGTGTAAGATATCAGAGCGAATCAGACAATTTAAGATTCGATCAGAACATCGAGCTGAAATTCCACAAAGAGGCCCAAGACAACAGGATGTCCGTAAATCAGATCCCTAGTACCAGCCCGTCTGAAGCAAGCCTAACCAACAACTCTTTCACAGAACAGCTTACAACATTAACACAAAAGAACACTTATTGATAATTCAACTCAGGAAGGAGATCGTCAAATTTGGGGCAAGTAATCAAGATTGATGGTCGAAGACACAGCACATCATGACTATCACATGATGGAAATCATTATTAGAGACTTCGTTGGGTGGGTTCCCCCTCGGTTCCCCCTCCCAAGACAAAGATCAAACTGAGATTCCTTCTAAACCCTTTTGACCTTTTTGTTCTACACATAACTACACAGAGACTGTGTTTTTTTCATATGTAGATGCATCTAAAATCATCTTAAAAGGACTTATGAACAAATATCTGTCCATCGCTTAACTTCATAGCATGTATGTAACCCACACATTTGTCTATAATGTTGTAATCACTCATTGTGTACGTCTTTTTAATAAATATAGCTTAAGGGTTCATATTGATTTTTGGTATGTATAAGTGTGAAAATTCTAGCTTGAAACGTTTCTTCCAATCAGTAATTTTTCAAATTTATCATATTCTGGTTATAGAAATCATGTCCAAAATTATACTCTGCAAGAGAGGGAAAGTTCGGACCATGTGACTGACCAGATAACATGTTGATTTATGTATTGGGAGGAGAAAGATAGCAACACCCCGATCTAAGACAGTGTCTAATTGGTCTAATTAGGACACCATTTTGGGATGTGTCCAACAGCCTAGTTAAAAACTCAGGACACCATCAAATTATGCTTTTGGGCCCTTTTAGTCAATGCTTTTCTTGCCTTTTGCCACTGCGTTTTGACGCTGCTTTTTAGCGCTCTTTGAGCGTGCTCTGGCTTACATGCCAGCTGTTACTTAACACCACGATGAGAAGAAAAACTACCTAGTCTCGTTACATCCTTTTATTCTTTTACTTCATTTTCTTTTCTTTCCGTTGAGAGTTTTGTGTCTCCGAGTTCACTTCGAGTGTGAATGCCTCAAAACTTCAACCAGACAACAACTCAGCATCCTCAGCCAACGATATTGGCTTCCCAAGACATCACTTCAATGACTACTGAACTTCCAGCCAATCAGCAACTTGGAAAACCCCCTTTTCTGCAAAGATGACAACAAAAGGGAATCCCTTAACACAAAGGCAACGAAAGTACAATTCCAGATCCTAGTTGAGCTGGTGCATTTAATGTAAATTTTAACCTCATTGAGGAACTCAATGCGAGAGTTAATTAAGTGATTGATGGTTGTTCAGGTCTATGCAATAGCACATATTGCTATAAACTTGGGATTTCACATTTTCATTATCTTAAACTCATCCTTTCCTCACTTTCTCTCTTTCTGCAACTTGTGTGAATGTGTGAGTGCGTATGTTCATGTGGTAGATTAGTTTACATGTCTTAGATTAAATCAATTCTTATTTATATTGAAAAGAGAAGTATCTTGTGTTTTGTGCTTACAAGTTAATGTCTTAAACTGCTGATCTTGTTACTGTGCTATTAAATAGTGTTTTCACTATATTATGGATTTTAATATCCAGTGCAGAGTTGATGTTGAATCAGTGTTCAGTGATGTTCAGTGAATCGCTGGCCAACTCAGTGATCAGCCGTAAAACAGTGATTCTGTCCAAATTCCCTATAAAATCATAAATGATTTCCCTTTGAGCTAAATTGATCTGTTTCCCTTACACCGGGTTCGTACAAGTTTCAGAGAGTTTTTTCGATCATGGCTCTTCATGACGTAAACGAGGGTGCAACTCCTTATATGGGCATTTCTCCCGGAAGAATGTGCCCATGCACGCATCGACCTGGGGTGCATTTCCCAAAAGCATCATTAGCTAACTATGGTCGTTAATTCCATTGAACTCTATTGGTAACGATGGAATTTGTGACCATAGTTGCTTTCGGGAAACTCACCCAAGAGCGAGAGCAAAAGCGCGCCCATCAAACGGCATCAAATGTCTGTGTTTTGTTGGCGATTGGCGCTCGAGTGCTTGTCACTAGTCACTCTTTAGCTCCGCCCATGGCGCGCCTCCAGTAGCTCGGCATTTTTCGGAGAGAATCGTAAAGCTGTGTCTTTCTTTTATAAATATGATAAAACTAAAGACTTTTTGGAGATATGAAGGATGCAATACTACACTATATGTACTCAAGATTAACATGAGATTGGGTGAAACTGTGTGTGTTATGCCCCCTTTAACCTTTTCAGTGGTGAGTTTAAAATATTCCAGCGGTCCCCCCAGAGTGAGTTTTTTTTAGGCGACCGTTATTTTAGAACGTTTCCCCTTAATCTTTCCATGGTGACGCGTCATGATTGTCACGTGACGCACCGCAGCCACAATAACACTGTATGACAGATGGATCGCTTTTATGTCGTTTTTCCTTTTTTATTCAAAATATTCATAAACTTGCTTACCATATAATCAACTATCTGATATTCCGATTCACAAATATGTGCAAATGAGTGTGTTTTATCATTTAAAAACAGTTCTAAATTATCTTGATCGTGATCTGTAATGTGATATGGGCGCTGCCATGTTTGTTCGCGCTGCAGTTCAGAGAGTCCTGTCAGTCGGATTTACATCACGTAAATTCATCAATTTCTCGCGAAATACATGCAAGTAAGTGGCGGGTGAGATGGGAGAAGAATAGAGTGAACTTTATAGTTACTTACACTATGTGTATTTGATATTAATAAAACATTGTGGATTGTTATTGCTGCTTCCATAAACATCTGAGTGTATTTTACGAACTCTAAATGTATTGTTTTACTAGTACTTATGTGTATTTAAATGTCTAAAGCATAAAATAAACATTATGTAGTTAAAAACACTGCATAGATGCGATTATATGACAAGTGCAGCTGCATCTCAGCGTCAGTCAACGCGCGAAAACGCAGTTTGAATTTGGCAGTTATGCCACGTCACCGAACGTTCTAAATCCCATATGTGGGACCGTACTCCCAGCGGCACGGAAATGAAAATCCCATATGTGGGACCGTACCGCTCAAAAGGTTAAACTCGCGATAGAACAAAGTTACTGATAATGTCACTTTCTATATAGCCTACCTATAATTTATTAGCTGTTTAAATAATTTTACGTCTTCAGCTAGTTGTATGCTGTCTGCCTACAACAATGTCTCGTAAGCAATGCAGGTGTTTTGTATACATTTATCGACATAAATGTGAATATAAGAATCTTCATTTTCTCCCGAAATCAGAGCCACTGAGGTCACAGTGAATCAGTTTTGTTTTTGATGGTAACGCACCACCAAATACACAGAAAAACAGAGGGGTGGGGTGAGCAGTAGCTCATTATCATTTAAAGAGACATGCACCGAAACAGGTCACTGTGAACAAAGTTGTTTATGACAAGGTAAAAAGGGTGTTGTTTTACACGACCATTGAGGAATTTTAACCAAAGTATGTTGCAGACATTTCATGAAGACCCTAAAGATTCATACCAACTTGGCATCCGGTATGGGCATCCGATGTCCCCTTTAAATGTCCATCAGTGGAGAAAAGATGATTTGCAGAACCTTATGGTTAGGGTGACCATAAGGGCCATTTTTACAGGACGCGCCCTTGCTAGGATTTCTATATTGCCTAAATATCCAGGTTTTGGCTGTTTGCACTGTGCAGATTGATCGTTGTATGACATTATTTCACGAGAGCTATAGAGAGCAGAGCAGATGGCTCCTTATGCTTTCAAATCGCTCTCGCAGTACTTTGGTGTCATACAATAATTGGTGCGCAGCTTCAAGTCGAACGAACAAACACGTGTGGTTCTCACCTTCTCACGTGCCACGATTGGTCGATTATGAACAATACCTGCATGTTATTGGTCAAAATACTTTTGATGTTTTAGGTCTAGGAAATAGGATGTGTCCCGTATAAATGGCACATATGGCCACCCTACTTATGGTGTAATTACAACATCTACCAGCAGGGGCTCAAGCCGCAGTCACACACTTCTAACAGTGCAATGGTCATGATGTGACGTCACACTCTATGCTGTCTGTTTTAGAACACTAAATTCAATATGTTACAAATAATAATAAATACAAAATGTAAAAATATACAGTCAACTGCACTTACTTTACTGCACAACTTTAAAGATTACACAGTGTCATATCGCTCTTCTATTGGCCACACATGTGATACAAATTTGCAAAAGTTAACCAAGCTTTCATTTTTGAATGCAGTGAAAATTGACCTTTCTTTCACATTTACACGAGTATGAATGGAAGTCAGCGGAGCGAAAACTGTAGGGTTACCTCTCCTTTACAAGGCCATGATAACCAGCCCAACATTGAGCCTTGGGGTTTTGCGAACATGTTTTTGGAGGTTGGGATTTTGGGCGGTGGGTATGTTCTTGAAATTAGCAAAATAGTAGATGTTAGCAAACCGCTAAAATGGCTCGCAGCACCTTCACACTTCTTTTTATCTCATTGGCATCTATGAAAATCAACTGAGACATCAAAGCTATCTCATTTGTGATTTTTTTCTTTCTCACAGCTAAGTACAAAACGGTCTAGACAGTCCTAGAATTATCAGACAATGATATAATGTGTGGCCTCATTGAGAGTATATTAATATGGATGTATGCGGACTCAAAGTGTCATACCTAATTCATCTCCTGAGGGAATCCCAGGAGCGCTCTGTTGGATATCTGGGGGCACAGGTATCTAATGCTCACCTGCTGTGATGGTGTTGATAAAGAAATGGTCTGGAGTGCTGTGGGCTGGATAAATAATGAGAGACGGGGGGCTGGAGCTCACAGAGGGGGTCTGACAGCTGTATGGCCATACTGATGCGTTCCTCGCTCATTTCTCCACACTCTACTGAAGTCAGGCAGGGCAGAGCAGGAGAGATGGACGATATTCCCTAGGTGCTGCACTCTGCCAACCAATCCCGCATTGAACGGGCTATCATCACCATGACGACCGGGTCTGGAAAATTAGCAAGTGGCAGGGGTCCAGGAGTTCACCCCGGTTTGCGGGAGATGCACACTTCTCACCTCCTCCTCGGATCGCCTGGCGATAAGATAAATGAAGTTGGACAGTGTGTAAGAGTCTTGATCGGAAGCGGCAAGACGTGATTGTATACTTGTTGCATTGATGATTTAAGCAGTGCGGCAGTGACTAATGAGGACGGAAAACGTCCATCATCTTCTTATCTCCATGGAGGCTGTTTCTCGGGGACGTGCTTCAAGCTGTTGATTTTCAGGCTTGTCAGAGGGACGGGGAGGCCTGTCACCTCAATCCCCAGTGAGTGCAGGCGTTCTGCAGATAAACTCAAAGCAACAAGGTCCACAACAAGTCCTGATATCTGCTGTCAGTGTTTCCCACCATGTTTATTTGTTTCGCTTGGCTGAGCCACATCTGCTTTCTGATCCCATTCTTTCAGATGTGTAAAGTAACGGATTACCTGCCTTGCTGAAAAGACTAGCATGGATTTCCATTATGCATCCGTCTGGGGTGCGTTTCTCTAAAGCATCAGTAGCCAACTATGGTTGCAAGATTCGTCATTTTCAACATAGTTCAACGATTTAGTGTTTCTTGAATCCATAGTTCCAAAGAACATTTGCAAATAGCATCACCAACTTGTGTGGTTGAAACTACAGCTCTCGGCCTGTGGTTAAAATCATAGTGTCTTGTTATTATGACATGTGGACTTAAATAGATGAGCAGCTTTGCATGCAGTATAATCTGTATGTAATTCCATACATTTACAAATTTGATTGTATTTCTGGTATTTTTAAGAGAATTAAAGTGGCTTTTTTGAGTGCAAATGTGCATATGCAAGTCATTAACGACAGTTCTTACCAATGTGGTTTTGAATGACGTGCAATAAAGTTCATATGTTTTCTGGGAATAGCTGTGACTAGCTTATTTGTTTCTCCAATGCATCGTACAGTGATAGTTGTGCAACAGGTTTCAATGTCATTGTTTGGGAAACACACCCCAGGTTAGTGCTAGTTTGGTACTAGCCAACTAGTGAAACATTAAAGCAATATTTATCAGTGAAATTTATCTGGAGAAGCTGGTTAAGTCATTCGATAATTACCAACCAGCAAAGGTATAGCAGTCTTACCTGTGCAATTATCTCACTCATTCCGATCTCATGAAAAAAAACATAACTATTTTACAAGATTCCAATTTCTTATGAAATTATGGTACGAAAGAATGTTGTTGTTTTTTTAAGAACAAATTTAACTTAAAGGTCCACCTCTAACCAATCAGTGGAGCATGCGCAAATTGTATGAAAACATACAAATAAGATTGCACAAATTTATACAAATTAAAATTTGTGTCGATCTGTTGCAATCACAAAACGATCTGTTTCTGTTTTCAGATAGAACAGACTGTAGGCGGGCTTAAACAGGAAGTGCATTAAAACTGATGAAAAGCTTTTTTTTTTTTCTTTTTTTTTTTTTTAAATATAACTGTTTTCATGTATAGTTTCCATGCTGCAAATATGCCCTATATAGTTCATAAAATGATTTATTCCTTTTTTATTACAGCCTTATAAAGCTAAAAATGAAACACAGAAGCATTTTAGGTTTAAAGCATTTAGACTAAATAGACATTTTAAAAGTGGAAAATAAGTATTTCATAGTATTGCAATTTGGATTTCTGAGATACACAATAAATTGAGACACACTGAGTGTGACCACCAGAACTTGAAATCACACCATACGCATTTTCATTCATGATGTTCACACTTTAGTCCTATTAGTTTTAATAAAAACTCACTGTTGTGTCCCCTAGTGAAAAATAAATATATTTGAAATATATTTATTTCATGAGATACATTTACATATTTATGTACTTATTAAAAATCCCCTGCAATTGTACTTTTAGTACTAAACTGGTATACTTAAAGTTTGCTCAATTGGAGCACCTAATTTTGTTACTTTAATTGTGCAGAAGTAGTGCTGAGATCCAACTAAAGATGTACTGAAGTATATTTGATTGTGCTAAAGTGGAACTATTGCAAGTTGACTTCAGGTACACTTTAAGTATCTTACATTTAAAGACCAATGTTATTTAAAGATAATACAATCCTCATCAAATAGTGACATTAAAACAATTTCATGCTTAATATTATGAAATGTGCATTGTGCACAAGTAACCCTCCAAAACAGTTTAATTATAATTTTTTATATCAGTAAGTCTCGCGCAATATGTCAGTAAATATGTTAATAGATTTGAACTATACTTAGTATGAAATAAATGTGTTTTAAATATATTACTTTTTTACTTGGGTTGTCATTTTAAATATATTCATTAAAATTTTTGTTGCAAGTTAGATAATCTTTTCAGTGAATATTTTATCTTATTATTGTTTGTTTGAATTCATTATTCGTTTCTGTTATAAGTCATCATTTGTGGTATTCACTATTCAGAAGAAGGTGTTCAGCACATCCCGAGTAGCAACTGTTATAATGTATTATTGTTCATATTAGTGTTCACATAGAATAGAGAAGTTGAATTTTACTGTCATGGCAAAATATTTTTTACTTCTCTTAAAACTAAGCATTGTCCGAAAGTAAAAGCTTCATACTAATTTGTCTTCATGTCAGCACCACTCTCAGTTTCAGCCTATATTTGACAATTTTACAGTTTATTACCACTTCTCTATTTATCTATGTTCCAGTAATTACATGTCAACCCAAAACAAGTGTTTGCTGGATGCCTGTCAAAGATCTCTCAATGTTGCTCATCTTATCTTATTAGTGTGAATGAGAAGCACTCAAGAGGTCCAGATGTGCTTTCAGCATATATGTGATAGTGATTACAGTAAAGCAAAGCCAGGAAAAAAAAAAAAAAGTCTCGGACTCGGCTGGAAGGGAAACTCTTTTTGAAGCCGCATTGTGTAATTAAATGTAAACAAGGGTGAAATGTTCCACAACTGAACTGATCCGTCTCTATTTCCAGGGTTGCCAGGGGAAACGGGGAGTTCTTTGACCGCATGAATAAAATCCTCCAGAAACAGGATAGTCTGCTGTCTGCCGGCCAAACTGAGGTAACCACGTTCTTCAAAAGATTGCATCCCTGCTTTTACCAAGGTGTATCGCTGTCACCACATTCCCCCGTGTGCTGAAGAATCAGGTCATATTAAAGCAGTTCTATCTTCTGAGGATTGTTGCGGGATTCAGCAATCACAGAAACTCACCCTCCCTCTTCCCCTCATATAAAGACAGCGTCAGAGTTAATGTGCTTGAATTAGATGTTTATTGAAGAGCGTTCCTCTCCCACTGTTCTAGCAGTAAATGTTGAAAAGGACAGCAATCAATGCTGGCTGAGTAGAATTTTCCTCCAAAGGGTTCTGGGTGATAAAAGCATTAACACTTATAATGGGTAGTATTGTATTGAAGAATCCTACAGAAATGGCATCCTTAAGATCTAATCATGCAATTAATGTATGAAATTATGCTTTTTCACATCGTTATTGAACACAGTAATCCAACATTCAACATCTTTGTCTTTCTATACAAACCCTGATGTATAGAAACATCCTTTATCCCTTGATGCATGAATTAATGAATCACAAAGTAGTTAATTAAAGTATAACTTTTACTTGGAAATAAGAATATTGTCATTGTATATATACAGTATATATATATATATATATATATATAAGGACTGAAGAAATGCTGCATGTTCTTAAGCAAAAACTTGTATGTATTTCTCTTTATGTAATTGAGATTTTTGTGCTGTCTTGCTTGAACAGGTCATGCCACAACATTTCATTTGGCTAAAGGTCAGGACTTTGACTTGACCATTGGAAAACACAAAATTTCTCTGGTTGCGCCTTTCCGTTATTGATTTACTTGTGTGTTTAGGATCATTAGCATTGCGATGCATGACCTACACTGTTCAGCTTCACCTCGAGGACGGATATCCTGACATTCACTAGTATATTTTTCTGTATAAGTCAAGTCAGGTTTAGTGCCATTCTTCTCATTATAGTCCAACTGTAAGGAAAAACAATAATATGTCATTACTCCACAACCTTACAGCGACAGTGGCAATGATATAAGGAAATGTCATGTAATAATGGTAATAAATGTCAGCTAACCTAATTGACATGCAAAAATAATAAATACAAAGAGCCTAGTGAGATTTCCGTTAGCCGGCGGTACTGCCGTGGAGATGAAGAGTACAATTAGGATTCATTATGCCCACAAAGACTGTGAGCTATCCGGTTCTTAGGCTGTAAATCATGATACTCCCACCACCATATGGCATGTCTGCTATGAGGGTCTGAAGTCGGAATTTGCCATTTTGCTGTGGTCAAAAATAACTTTCCCATTTATGCTGTAAAGTTCAAATTTTACTTCTTCATTCTGATGGATGTGTCTGGACCATTCTGGTGGTCTTTAACAAAGATGAAATGGGCTGCACTGTTCTTTTTGGCGAGCAGAAAATCCCTCCTTAATAACTTCCCACGCGCACATCTCTGGCTCAGTGTTTTCCTTACAGTGGATTCATGAACTCTTGACAGCAGTCAGTGCTAGAGTTATTGCTAGTGAATTGCTGGCTGTTGTCCTGGGATTTTGTGATCAAGTGACTGTTGCTGAAATTTTAATTGAATTGGTCACACCCACAGGACGTTGAATTGGAATTAGAGGAAGTGTAATAATGAATCACAGTAGAGTGTAACAGTCATGCTCCTGGAAGTAAAGATCCCATTCATTTTCTCCATATGTGGAATTGATTTTTAACAATTACATATAAATCATTAAAAACAGACTTACTGTAAGCTACAAAGTTTAATCGTTAGTGTATGCTTTTGTTGAAGCCATTAGTCAACATTATATCAACTTATTTTTTTAAATAATCATGTTTAACAACATAATTCCTGTTGTTTCTCCACCAGCGAGAAAACTGTGCTAAATTGAAACTCCAAATACTTATATATGCATATAAATATATGCTTATATGTGCATATTTTGCAATAAGCTTAAACTGTGGTAACTTTCTCCATCCATTTTATTTTTAATTTATATCATTCACAATGCTTTATGGGATTATAGTTTAGGATTAGGATTATAATCATGTACTTTGTGTCCAGTTTTACATTTTTGCTTCAAATCAAAGTTTGAAGTGTAGTGATTCACCTCGTAGCTGGTTGGTTTGGTTCATGACTTTTTTAAAAATCCATTTGGGAAAAATACTTCCAGAAACAAGGCTGCTGAAAAAGTGCATGTCATTCTGGGAAATTAAGTGTTCTCCCACACTTGTCCATAAATGTGTTAAATATACAGAACTCTATATTAATTAAATACAAATATATTTAGGTGAAGGTAAAATTGAATTGCAATTCTTCATCCTGTTTGCTTATTTGATACAAATTCAGGAATCAAATTCAAATGGAATGTGTGTTTTTTTTTTTTTTAATTAATTATGAATAGCACACAAACCTAGTACACTGAGGCTATTAATTAATAACCATTTGATACCGAATGAGTGCTTAATTCATGGCCCAGTAATGAATACAATGGTACTATCATTGGTAGTAAACAATGATAGAAAAAACTTTTTTATCTGAGTTCTATTTTGTTTTATTTATTTTTTGTTTGTTTCAGATTCTTCCAGAAATAGCTGATTGTGAAGACATTGATTAGAACATTCGTCTCAAATCACTCCTCTCCGAGAACTGATTGTGTTGTAGATTCGCCAACTAAAAAGTAAATGACGTTCATCGACAAAAGTGGGAGTTTATCGCTGTGCCATTGTCAAGATCCCCTTAATCTATTAACGTAGCTCAAATAAAAACGAGCTCATATTTTGGATCAAATGATCCATTTCTCACAGAGGATAATTCTGAGGGGCACATGAACTCTCCACTTTCCAGCTCATTGCTCTCAGCCAGTGAATCCCTTGAATCTACACGGCTAGAGAGCTGCTTTGAGCTCATTGTTACGCACAATTAATGATCTCCCCACTCTTCATTGATCACCTCACCTGTCATCTTTGTTTCTATTGGTTCTCCATCCTCATGCATTTACAGGAGGAGAGCAGCTGTGCTCCTCCACCCCCGGAGTGCAAAGACCAGCCTTTTGTTCCAGAGAGATCCACCAGAGATGAGGTGAGTCTCCTGGTCATCCTTTCAAAAGCAGCAGTGATTCAAATATCATGATTCCTTCTTGTGGTACTTTGCAAATTTATTTTATTTTTTTCCTTTTTGAAATAAATAATTCTGTTATAGCTGGATTTGTTGTACGAGGAGGCGATCTACACTGTGGTCAATCGTGTTGGGGTACCATCGCCAGAATATGTTACCAACGAAGGGGACATTTTCAACTACCTGCAGAAGGTGCAACTTTGTTGTTTTCTCAATAAATTGCATAGTGCATGATTCAAACACTCCTGAATCCCTACATAACAACACAAATATCACAATGTGTGTTGTGCCTCTGGTGCTTCAAATCCACCAAGACCTAAATAAATATCATGCTCTGATTGATTTCTAAATAGAAAAGAAATACACTGAAATTCTTGTTTTATCTTTGGTTTTCAAAGCGCTTGCATTCTTGAAAAAAAGCTAGTCCTTGAAGGGATTGTGGGGGAACGGAGGGTTGTGCTTGGGTGGTGGTGGGGGGTTTGTTTACTTTGACTTGGTTTTATGAGTTGGAGCAGATGCTCTTGTCTCAGACATGATTAAACATCAAAGCCCGTGCCCAATGGGGATTGATGTTCGGTGCTTATATTACACCCTTGAAACCCCTGTCACTCCAGAGGAGCCTGATTCCATTCTGAGACCTCTAACACTGAGGTGCAGCAGGTCTTATGTTTGAAGTGTCTGATCTATAATGTTTTTCCTTCAAAAAAAAAAAAAAGATTTTTGCCTTAACGGCTGACATAACCTGAGCTTTGATTACCATCTCTACTATAAAATGCAAAAACTCTTTTCTCAAGAATGATGTATGTCAGCACTCACAACCTTTGAATTAATTTTTTAAGAGTTAAAATGAGAAAAAGGTAGACATGTAGAAGCAGTTAAACAGGGCCAGTGGTTCAAATTTTTACTTGCCTTGCCAACATTTTCACTGGCCCTGCCACAAAAACTTAAATTGTTGTTGTTGTTGTTTTCTTGCATTCTGATAAACAAGCTTATATGTCACCAAAATTTTAACACTTAAGTTTTACAATTCTCAGTTCCAATTTCATATTAAAATAAACATAGCAAATAAATAGAATAAAGATAAAGTACAAATTAAACAATGCTTTAGGTTTTTAGATTTGTAGGTGTTCAAGTACATAAATTGAATAATCAAATGTAAAATAGCATTGCATATTCTTCACTACAAGTTTAACACATTGTTAAAGCTACAAAAGTGAGTGATTGATTTTTTTTTTTTTTTTTTGGATTAACATTAAGGACAACGATAGCAGCTGGTAAATTAGGCATGGTTTTAAACATAATGTATGAACCCGATATAGTGAGACACAAATAGCTTTCCCAGCTATTTGAGTTAACTTAAGACGTAACCGACTGTTTTCGAATATACTCACCAAGATAGGTATTTGACATGCTGTTGTATGTATTTGTCCGTTCAAGCTCAAGAAGATGTGGAAAGAATAAATAATAATAAGGGGCTCATGCATTGTCTGTGACACAGATCTAAGGAACACACGGAACACTCTGAATGGAGTTGTCATTCACGTCTTCTTGTGCTTGAATGCTTTAAAATAGTTTTATTGTTCAAATTGGTCAGGTATATTTGTCAGTTAAAGTGCAAGAAGTTGCAAAAAAGAACTCCATTCAGGGTTTGTGCATTCTTTGCACTGTACACACATAATGCAATACGTGGATTATGAATTGAGTTTTCTTGCGCATCTTCTTGCACTTAAATGCTTTAAAATGATAAACTTTCATGATGCATGCTGCGGCCCGATCGGATTTGTGAACTCTCCCGAGGGTCTTTCACTCAGTCCTTATTGTCAAGCCCTGTAAACTAAAAGTCAGAGCTTCGGAATCAAGTTGTGCTTATAAGCAATTATTTGGCACATCACTTGGACTCCAGATTAGAGATCCTCAAACAACATAAGAGGCTTTTGCACCAAACGTTTTCATAGTTCCTAGAACTCCTTTTGGGGGAACTGCATTAGCTCCAATTGCAGTGTAGGGACTAACCAGGCACAATTGGAACTACCAGTGATGTAAGTGTACACTGATTGGACTATGGCATGCCATGCGAAACATCAGCACTTGCCATTTTTTCATTAACTCCACAAACATGGAAAACAGCGATAGATGGACTGTTGGCAAAATCCAGGCACTTCTCCATTCTCCAACTGTTGACGATGTTGAATGCCATGCATAAGTGACTATGATGTCTGTCAGTTTACATCACTTCAGAGTTCTTACTGGCAGTGCAAATGCAACCAGGAATATGGCCCTGGGGAAAGAAGAAATCATGAAATGCTTATGTCAGGATTTTTTTTTTTTTTTTTTATGAATAGAAACTTCATAAAAAATAGCATTTATTTGAAATAGAAACAGTTTTGTAACATTATAAATGTCTTTACAGTCACTTTCGATCAATTAATTGCATCTTTGCAGAATAAAAAAAATATTTATTTTAAATAAATACATAAATACATAAATGTAGTATATGCTGGATAAATTGTCCTGAGTTTTTAAGACTTGAGACTAAATTGTCAAAGATTTGAAACTGACTTGTGAACACGTCTGTCATTGCATTACAATATTCATTATATTAATTCATATAAACTTCATATTCAAAATGCAATTTTTTTTTAGAAACCAATCTTTTCTCTGATCATTCTCTCACTCAGGTCTTTGATATGGGTCAAGAGGAGCATGACATCATCCTTCAGAGAGTCAGAGAATCCAAGGTGAGGGTCTCATAGATTTTGTCCAGTACTACAAACATGACTCTACTTCTCACAACAATAGTGGTATCTGCTGCCAGCTCGATATCAAGAGCCAACTTCTTATTTCTTTGTAGACAGATGTCCCTTTTTTCTTCTTTTTTATGAGTAAAGGTAAAATAATTCTTCAACAAGTGGAAAATACTGATATCTATAGAGAGCCTCTCTTAGTAAACAGATGCATAATCAATGAAAGAAAAAAATTAAACACGTTTTATTTTTTGCAAGACCAAAGAAACTTTGAAATGTCAGAATGAAAAAGCTCCAGTTACCTCTTGTAACCACTTAAAGGTCTTTGAAAAGAACAGAAAAATGTTGTGCTATTTGAATGTGCATCAAAATGATCCAAGCTTTCATTTGAACAGCAGTCTTCCACTGCCTGTGTCATACATAATATACTCACCTCTAACATCTGAAAAAGAAAACCTCTATTGATTTCTTTCCTCTCGACAGACCTTGGCACTACAGCACGGCACGCTTGCATTTATTTTACTGTGCACTCACTCTAGGTGCCGCCACCATGTCGAACAGCAAATGAAACATGCTCTGTTTTTATTACTGCCATGATGCGTTCTAATCCATGTCTGAAACATTCTTTTGTAGAAAGCCAGCTTTTCTCTCAGGGTCTCTGTAATGAAAGGCAAGAATCTCATGGCGAAAGATGCCAATGGTAAGATGTTTTTGCCTTTTGTGAATTATTTGTGTGTTTTGCTTCTAATATCATGTCTTTTTGATGTAGTCTGTGGCATTGACTTTTGTTGTGGAAAAAAGAACAGCAAGACAAAACATTCACATCTAGACATAATACCTGTATCCCTTAGAAAATCTTCAAAGGACATTTTATTTATTTTCACTAAAGCATCACAGAAATTGTATTAGTTTTAGACTTTATTTTGTCTGCAAAGTTTTATTCTCCTTTTGATGAGCCAAAATTCACATCACACTCTCAGAAAAAAAGGCACAAAGCTGTCACTAGGTTGGTACCGTAAGGTAAAAAAGCTAAAAGGTACATCTTTCTATCTTATTTACCCTTAAATAGTACATATTAGTGTCTTAAAAGTACATGTTAGTCATTTAAATGTACATATTAGTACTTTATGAAAGGGGACAATTTTGTACCTTTTTTCTGAGAGTGCATAAATGATCTAACAATAAGACAACACAAAAACCTTTCCATTGAAACAGACCGTTTGTTATATGCTTTGAAATGATTTATCCTGACCTTTATTGAATTTAATTACTGAACATTTTTGTCTATGGGTGCTGTGTAGGCTACAGTGACCCCTACTGCATGCTGGGAATCCTCTTGGGACAGTCGCCCAAAGACACTGAGGAGAAGAAAGAGAGGAAGTTCAGTTTTCGCAAGAGACGGGAAAAATTAGAGAAGCGCTCCAGTGTTAAGGAAGTGCTGGCGGGCCGAGATATCCAGGTGACCGAAGTCAAACCAGAGACTCTTAACCCAGTGTGGAATGAACACTTTGTTTTGTGAGTATCCTACTGTTAGAATTGAATAGATATTATTAGATGATCTGTGCATGTTTAAATGTGTTTGTTTTCCACAGTGACATTGATGATGTTCACAATGACCTGCTCCATCTGGACATATGGTAAGATGCATCAACATATGTCCTTCAGAACGGGAACAGTCATCTCTGTTTTTTTCACTGAAAAATTGTTTGTTATTTTCCACCCAAGGGATCACGATGACGATGTTTCTGTTGCGGAAGCCTGTAAGAAGCTGAATGAAATCAGTGGATTCAGAGGAATGGGCAGGTAGGTCACACAGCAACCGTCTGTTATCTTAAAGCTAATGAGCCTGAGATACGTCTGACACATTCTCTGCAAATACTGGTTCAAATGCATGCTGAATGTATGACTCAAATGGTTGCATCATAATATTAGATATTTCAAGCAAATTGCCAAATCCGTGAGGTCTAATGGGGCTACTGCATCGGGAAGCGAGGAGAATGCTGATGACTTCCTGGGTTGCATCAACATCCCGTTGAATGTGAGTTCTAATTCCGCACACTTTAGTTTCTATAACAGTGTGGCAACTCATTGTGTTTGTCATTGAATCTTCTTTTGGATCACTTTCTCTCTCACTAGGAGATCCCAGTCGTTGGTTATGATAAATGGTTTAAGCTGGAGCCCAGATCCAGTGCCTCTAAAGTTCAAGGAGAATGTCACCTGATTCTTCGCCTCTTTACCACTCAGGTACTTCTGTTCACCTGAGATCTAGCAGCATTCATTAAAGGGATAGTAACCCAAAAAATGGAAATTATATGGTTATTTATTCACCTTTATTTATTACAGCCCGAATTCTAGAAATGTTGGGACATTTTTTTAAATTTGAATAAAATGAAAACTAAAAGACTTTCAAATCACATAAGCCAATATTTTATTTACAATAGAACATAGATAACATAACACATGTTTAAACTAAGAAATTTTACTATTTTATGCACAAAATGAGCTCATTTCAAATTTGATGCCTGCTACAGGTCTCAAAATAGTTGGAACGGGGCCATGTTTACCATGGTGTAGCATCTCCTCCTCTTTTCAAAACAGTTTGAAGACTGGGCATCGAGGTTATGAGTTTCTGGAGTTTTGGTGTTGGAATTTAGGTTTCCAGCTGCTGAAGAGTTCGTGGTCATCTTTGACATATTTTTCGTTTAATGATGCGCCAACTGTTTTCTATAGGTGAAAAATCTGGACTGCAGGCAGGCCAATTCAGCACCCGGACTCTTCTACTACGAAGCCATGCTGTTGTAATAGCTGCAGTATGTGGGTTTGCATTGTCCTGCTGAAATACACATTGTCTGGAGGGGAGCATATGAGAATGAGAGAATGAGAATGAGAATGAGAATGACAATGAGCTTCATTGCCAGGTATGTTTACACATACGAGGAATTTGTTATAGTGACAGAAGCTCCACAGTGCAACAGAATGACAGTGACAGGACAGGACACAGATAATAAAAAAATAATATACAAATATTCAAAATAGACAATGTACAAAATAGCAAAAACACAATATATACTATAGACAATTATGTATGTACAGGTATGATATGTGCAAATTTGAAATGTAAATAAGTATGTGTGTTAAGTAAATAATGTATAATAGTGTTGTGGGTTCCACGTTTATTGTCAACTGTTCATGAGATGGACTGCCTGAGGGAAGAAACTGTTCCTGTGCCTGGTCGGTCTGGTGCTCAGAGCTCTGTAGCATCGACCAGATGGCAACAGTTCAAAGTGGGAGTGTGCTGGATGTGAGGGGTCCAGAGTGATTTCGCCAGCCCTTTTGCTCACTCTGGATAAGTACAGTTCTCGGAGACTGGGGAGGGTTGTACTAATGATTCGCCCAGCAGTCGAGAATACCCTCTGTAGTCTTCTGAGGTCAGATTTGGTAGCTGAGCTGAACCAGACAGTTATTGGAGTGTAGAGGATGGATTCAATGATGGCAGAGTAGAACTGTTTCAGCAGCTCCTGTGGCTGGTTGAACTTCCTCAGCTGGCGAAGGAAGTACAACCTCTGCTGGGCCTTTTTCACAATGGACTCAATGTGATTGTCCCACTTCAGGTCCTGAGAAATTGTGGTGCCCAGGAATCTGAATGACTCCACAGCAGTCACACTGTTCATAATGGTGAGTGGGGGGAGTGCAGGGGGGTTTCTCCTGAAGTCCACGATCGTCTCCACTGTTTTGAGCGTGTTCAGCTCCAGGTTGTTAAGATTACACCAGACAGCTAGCTGCTCAACCTCTTGTCTGTAAGCAGACTCGTCACCGTCCTGAATGAGGCCAATGACTGTGGTGGCAAACTTCAGGAGCTTGACACAGGGGTCTTTAGATGTGCAGTCGTTCGTGTTGAGGGAGAAGAGCAGTGGGGAGAGGACGGAACCCTGGGGGGCACCAGTGCAGATCGTACGGGTGCTGGATGAGAATTTACCAAGCTTTACTAGCTGCTGCCTGTCTGTCAGGAAGCTGGTGGGGACAGATGGCTGAGTTAATTTGGGCTGGAGGAGTGATGGGATGATGGTGTTAAAAGTGGAGCTGAAGTCTACAAACAGGATCCTCACATAAGTCCCTGGTCTGTCAAGATGTTGCAAGATGTAGTGCAGTCCCATGTTGACTGCATCATCCACAGACCTGTTTGCTCTGTAGGCAAACTGCAGGGGGTCCAGTAAGGGTCCAGTGATGTCCTTCAGATAAGCCAAAACCAGTCTTTCAAATGATTTCATGGCCACAGACGTTAGAGCCACAGGTCTGTAGTCATTAAGTTCAGTAATTTTGGGTTTCTGTGGGACGGGGATGATGGTGGAGCGTTTGAAGCATGAAGGGACTTCGCACAGCTCCAGTGATCTGTTGAAGATCTGTGTGAAGATGGGGTCCAGCTGGTCAGCACAGGTTTTCAGACAGGCTTGTGTCACACCGTCTGGCCCTGGTGCCCTCCTTCTCTTGTTCTTTCTGAAGACCTGGCGCACATCATCTTCACTGATCTGCCAGTGCAGGATGGGGGGAGAGGGGGGTTGCAGAAGGTGTGAATGGTGTTTTTTCAAACCTGCAGTAGAACTCATTCAGATCGTCAGTTGTTGATTCTCCACAGTGCTGGGGGATGGTGTCTTGTAATTGGTGATGTCTTTCAGACCTTTCCACACTGAAGCAGGATCACTGGAAAAGAATTGGTTCCTTAGCTTTCCAGAATAATTCATCTTTGCCACTCTGATCTCCTTTTCCATATGTTGCTCTAAAACCTTTATATACCTTTCAGCATTCATAGTGCCGTCCAAAACATGCAAGCTGCCCATACCGTGAGCACTTATGCACCCCCATACCATCAGAGATGCTGGCTTTTGAACTGAACACTGATGACATGCTGGAAGGTCTCCCTCCTCTTTAGCCCGGAGGACACGGCATCCATGATTTCCAACAAGAATGTCAAATTTGGACTCATCTGACCATAGAAAACTTTTCCACTTTGAAACAGTCCATTTTAAATGAGCCTTGGCCCACAGGACATGACGGCGCTTCTGGACCATGTTCACATATGGCTTCCTTTTTGCATGATAGAGTTTTAGTTGGCATCTGCAGATGGCACAGCAGATTGTGCTTACCGACAGTGATTTCTGGAAGTATTCCTGGGCCCATTTAGTAATGTCAATGACAGAATCATCCCGATGAGTGATGCAGTGTCGTCTGAGGGCCCGAAGACCACAAGCATCCAACACAGGTCTTCGGCCTCGTCCCTTACGCACAGAGATTTCTGCAGTTTCTTTCAATCTCTTGATAATGTTATGCACTGTAGATGATGAGATTTGCAAAGCCTTTGCAATTTGACATTGAGGAATGTTGTTTTTAAAGTATTCCACAATCTTTTTATGCACTCTTTCACAGATTGGAGAGCCTCTGCCCATCTTTACTTCTGAGAGACTTTGCTTCTATAAGACATCCCTTTTATAGCTAATCATGTTACAGACCTGATGTCAATTAACTTAATTAGTTGCTAGATGTTCTCCCAGCTGATTTTTCAGCCCTTTGTTGCCCCCGTGCCAACTTTTTTGAGACCTGTAGCAGGCATCAAATTTGAAATTACCTCATTTAGTGGATAAAAGTGTAAAATTTATTCATTTAATTTATGTTCTCTATGTTCTATTGTGAATAAAATATTGGCTCATGTGATTTGAAAGTCTTTTAGTTTTCATTTTATTCAAATTTAAAAATGTCCCAACATTTCTGGAATTTGGGTTGTACAAACCCTGCATGATTTACATTATTTTGTGGAACACAAGAGTAGAATGTTGAAGAATACTTTTTCATCTACTTATTCAATGGGGATGTGTGCTATTCAGTAATTGTGAAACTCGAAAACCCAGTTCCCTATTTACTTGCATTAAATGGACAATATAAAATTCAATTATATTTAAAACAAATCTTCTTTTGAACTTTTTTTCAATTTTTTTTTCAATTTTTCAAAGAATTCTGAACAAAAAAAAATCAAGTATCACATTTTCCACAAAAATATTAAGCTGAACAGCTGTTTTCAACATTTAGAAAAATAAGAAAGACTTCTTGAGCAGCAAATCAGCCATTTTCAAATGAAAAATGGCTGTTGAAAATTCAGCTTTGCATCATAAGATTAAATTACATTTTAAAATACATTAAAATAGAAAACATTTTAAATTGTAATATTTCACAACATTACAGTTTTTACAAACAAATGCATGCTCGTGAGCATAAGAGTCTTCTTTTTAAAAACATTACAAAAATGTTTCTCCAAGCTTTTGAAAGGTAGAGTACATTCGGCATGCAGGTTTTTGAAAGACAAAATGACTGAATTTTCCATCAAGGTTATAATATTCCTATTCATCTTCATAATATTTATTAATCACTCCTACTTCTGCTCAACAGAGAGACACAGCCTTGAGTAAAATGGCCTCCAATGTGACCATTCACAAGAAGATGTTGAGCCAGATTCTGACTATGAACATAATCAAATTCAGGTTGCGCTTTTTTTATTTGCCTAGCATTCATCTGCATCAAGCTTAGAGCTTATTATAAATCACACCATTTTAATTGCAGAAAGAGCCTTATAACTGGAATGGACAAGTGTGTGCGGCTGCATGGACTGTGCTGTCCCATCATGCAGTGCAGGCCGACCTCTCCCCTCTGCAGCAGGCCATCATGTGCGTATTAAACATCAAACCTGTAGTGAGATCATAGCTCATTTGTGACATGCCACGCAGTCAGCGTGTTTATTGACAGGATGAGCACAACAGCATGAAAACAGCAAATGCTTATAACACCAAGACCCATCCTGATAATCGCTGCATGCTTCAGCTACACACGCCTGCCAACAGTGAGACTGACACTAGTGTGTAAAACGGATGTTTTTGCATGTGTTTGCAGCCGTTGGCAGTGTTACAGCAGCCATCACCGCTATCAGAGGATGAGCTACGCTCTGCTCCTCAGGCTGCTGAAAACCGTGGAGGCAGAGTGGGAGGATACTGCTGTGAACAGGGAGCTGGTGGGTTTTTACAACAGCTCGCTGACCCTGAATGTCTGGGCACAGAGACCGGAGATCACTCTGGGGCTCAGCGTTTTTTGGTGTTTTACACATTGCGCTGCAGAAAATCATTTTCTTAATCAGCATTTTTGTTCTTGTTTTCCAGTAAAATGCTTATGCATCTAGAATGAGACACGTTTAGTTAATAAATTTGCATGATATTGAGATTTGTTGCCTGAGAATATTTGGAAGCAATATTTTTGTTTTAAGCATAAATCTAATAAAATGTATTGAGGTTCATGTTTATAAAAAGTCATTATGTATGAATATCCTGTAAAATGTTTTGCTTAAATGTGAAGTATGCGCTACTACTGTCATATTATCAAACAACATTTGTCAACAGTAATTATTATCCTTACATTATCTAGCGGAAACTTGCGTTTAGCTTACCTGTCAAGAAGAAACTCCTCAAGTTTGGTGTCTTGATTGAAACCCAAACAATCCATCAAATTCCTCCATATTTTAAAAGCATTGTATAAATTCACCCATTTACCCATTATTTTACCCTGAGCCATGGCTAGACACCTGCTAGCTCAGCCTTCTATACAGTAGCCGTGCCCCAAACTCTCGCTATGGCTTTGGTGGAAAAATATCTGAGTTGGCCAGTGTTTACAGTTTTGGTGAGATAAAACCCACAAATGGCACATTTAGTAGCCAATAAAGTACACTCTTAAGTAAAATGGTTCTAAACAGAACCAAATTTGGATTCTTTGGTTGTAACAATAGCAGAACCCTTTTGTACTAAATAGGGCTCTTTTTATAAGGTCCCATACGTATCCATGATTTGAAAGTGCTATAAAGGACCTATTACACAAGTAATAAAAATAAATCTCCGTCACTTATTTAATGGAGAATTGGAGAGAATTATCCTTAACTGAACAGAGCTGGTCACAGTTACATGTTCTGTTAAACTTACAGAGAGAAAAAGACATGATTGGTAGGAAACTAGTTACAATTTGAAAGTTAAACTTTATAGTCATTTTTAAAAAGGAAATGTACCTGTCAAGAGTGCGTTGACAGTCAGTCTGTGTAGTTGGATAGCTGAGCTCCAGAAAATCAGTAATGAGGTGATTTTGACAGTTACAGAATTGAAAAACAAAAAGGTGGCAAAAAAGAACCATAAACTCTAACTCAAAGAATGTTTTAACAGCAAAGGGTTCTTTGGGCTTATGTGGTTATAAAAAGTTATACTAGCAATACTAATAGTAATACTGTTACTTCATGTAAAAAAGAACCTTATTTCTTACAAATGTAGATTAAGAGGATGTATTTTTTTACATAAAAAAAAAACTTCACCTTTAAGTACATTTATGTTTCTTAATAGATTTTAGATATTTTACTGGAAAAACAAATCAAAAACAGAACATGGATAGTTTGCTAGATATGTTTTTTAAAAGTTTAACTTTTTAGAATGCAGTGTCTTACAAAAGACCTAAGATGTGAATGCAGTGGTCCATGTCGACTTTGTTGCATTGTCAATATTTGCACAAACATGCCTCCTTTTCTGTAAACTAGGTTTATTATATTCAGCGCTATTTGTCTGGTGTAGTTAATGTTCCATAAAGTTCTTGCAGAGTTGCGCTTTGCAAATGCTAATTCACTGCGTAATACCTTCAGCGAATCGGGTACTAAAACAACGCAGTCGCGTGTGCAAATAAACGGCGCTATCAGCAGGTGTAATTAATTCTCCGCGAATTGCCCCCTAAGGCTCTAGTTTGGAACTAATTCTTTTCATCTGGGTCCAGTCTGTAATTATGTGTTTCTGAGTGCAGGAGGGTCTCTTGGCAGAGAGCTTCAGACTTTACTGTGATTACTGCCTGTCTCAAATGAAGAGTATGCGTCAAGTATTCCCCTGCAACAACTCTGCTGCCATCATACGCTGTGAGCTTATGCTGAGGTGAATTCACACACACACACACACACATACAGGCTACAAAGACTCATGAACTCACACATATGTTTACAGGAGCCAGCATTCATACGGTCGATTTCCAAGCCGATGGACCAAAATGAAACCATTTCAATTCAGATATTTCCGCCATCAATTGCAGCAGCTGTGTCTGGGAGCTCATGGTGATCTGCCCTTTTGGACTCCTGTGGGTAGATCTGTATTGGGTAGCGGGACACACAAAAATTGACATCCTGTGGGCATTTCTAGTGTTGCTACTACAATGTAGTACAGTATACTGGGCTCAGAGACACACCAACACACAAACAATTCATGCAGTTTCCACATGGTGTCGTTGAAACTATTCTTTGGATATTGATCTGCTGTGTATGTGTGCCTTAGGAGCATTGGTCACATGCAGTCAATGGCAGCCTTTAGAGCCGTGTGTTCAAACCGCAGCGAACTGCACTTGGAAATAGCAACAGTTATAAAGGTAATAAGGTGATACAGACATACAGCAGTGAGAAATACGGTGGTTCCAAAAGGTATTTGGACACTGAAGCCACACTTGTCAATGTAAATTTTATTTAGCCAGGACACATTAAATTGACCAAACGTGACAGAAATCTGTTGTAATCTGTTTTCAAATAAATGCTGTTATTTTTTAAACTTCCATTTCATCAAAGAATCCTAAAAAAATGTATCACAGTTTCCACAAAAATATCGAGCAGCACTACTGTTTTCAACATTGATAATAAGAAGAAATATTTTATAATGATTTTTAAAGGATCATGTGTCATTGAAGACTAGAGTAATGATGCTGAAATTTCAGCTTTGATATGTTTTAACACAAAAAGTTTGTTTCAAATTGTAAAATGATAAATACATTGTTCAAAATACAGACAAAAAAGTATTGTAATACTTTCTGGTTGCCAAACATAGAATATACTTCATGTGATGAAGTACACCTGTGGTTGATATATTATAACTGTGTGAACTGGAGAGGAAATGACTTCATACATCTTGAGAGACCAGATGGTTCTGGCTCTGAGAAAGGTCATGGCTATGAGAAAAGCTCCAGCAGATGCTACTTGATTTTATATTTTGTATTGAATGCAGCGGCATTTCTACAGTTAGTTTGGTTTACAATTTACAATTTCCAAAATTGTCCAAAATGCTTTTGGGGCCACTGTACACGGTGATTTTAAATAGTTCATATTTTACTAAATTATGGATACATTTGTATATTACTGCTATTTTTAATTTATTGTTTCTTTGTTTATTCCTGACTTTAGAAAGGTACAGTTGAGTGGTATGAAGGAATAATATCAAACATCAAACCAGATGAAGGCGTAAGTATTGATTTAATTACCATTTAAAAGTGTTTTCAAATGTAGTTGCAACCATTTATCTACAGCACAAAGAAAGCTTGGAAACCAACATGAAAACCTAGTTTCAGTTGCCCTTTATATTGTGACTTATATTAACTGGAACAAACAGAAAATGTTGTACTGTACAGTATGTCTACATTCATACTGCTGTAGTTAAAGCACCTGTAGTTTCTCTGTTGCTGATAACTGAACAAGAAAGCATTGGTCAGGTATTTCAATAGCTTATGTACCTGTTGTCTGCACATCTCTACAGATTCTAGAGGAGCAGCTGAGGCGTTTGGTTATGGTGGTGGATGCAGTATGTGTTGATGTGCAGAGAGGACAAAATGTCTACAACAAGCTTTATTACAGGTATTTTTAGACATGTGTAATTCATAATTGCAAAAAATAATGACTATTTTCCAACAGGTTTCCAAAGCATGCTCATTGCCCACCATTGGTCGGTCAAACAGTCCCACTACAAACTCACGTCTAGTCAGGATTGCTGTGTTGGGCAGAACAAACAGAACAATGTTTTGATTGCCCTGCAGAGACACAGCATTCAGGAAAGCCAGCCTACGAATAGCTTATTTAAATCACACTTCATTTTTAATGAGATGGGTAGGGACACAACAACAATAAAACAAGCTTAAAAAAAACAAACAAACAAAACAAAAAAAAAAATTTAAAATGTTTTTTTTTTTTGTCTTGTCTTTCAGCTCTGTGAAGGTTGACTTCTTCAGCATCTCCTACCGGCAGTTAGAGAAGCTTGTAAGTTTGAGCACCCCTGGGAACACTTAAAAATAAGTCTTGCCTCGATAAACAGGATTCAGGCGATAGAGCTTTAATGCTGTGCTGTGTCTCCAGGTGGCAGATGACGTGAATGTGGCAATGGAGCGAGTGTGTGGGAACCTGGAGCAGGAGAGTTCACGACTCACCCAAACCATGGGAGAGACCCTTTTTGAGCTCTATATGTCTCTGAAGTCCCTCAAGCGCTTCAGGGAGTTTCTGCCTCTTAAGTTAGTCACTGGGTTCCTCTTAATCCATCTGCATGAGAGCTAATTCATCAGCTAGACTAATTAAAAGAGTGAATGTACATGAGGATAGATTGTTGATAGATTGATGATTCTACTAATACTTATGAGTGATCCTGAGGATGGCTTAGTCATAACTGGTGATTGTGGACATTTCTTTTCAGAGACACTAAGATGTTGGCTCTAACTGGATTTCACAACTGGTTCAAGACCTCTATTCATAAATGGCTGCATATTGTACATGAAAGATCCACTGACAGGATCCGCAAAGCTGTGGAAATGGATCAGGTGAGTTGGAGGCCAAACTAAAACATTATAGCTTATTACAGCTACCAATACAATATGTGGCCAATTAATTTGAGTTCTTCAATGGCGATGTCAGAAAGAATAGAATAAAATAGCAACAGATTATCGGCCTGGGCATGTTTCCAGAAAACTATGGATTGACTTAATATGAACATACAAGATTAATTTTAAAAACACATTTAAAGTGTTGTACAGCAATAACAGTGATAGCAATGCTGCAGATGAGTAGACAGAGAGAAATAGCTTATGGAAGGTGAGGAAGATGGTGTGGGGCGACATGATGACAAGCCAAGACATGTTATGGTTTCCATGCATGCCACTGAGTCATTGTAAAACCCATTTCCACTTTAAAGACAGCATATCCGCCCCTGCTGAATTTTATTCATATAGTTGTCTGCAACCGTCATGCCAATACTTTGTTTATACCAACAAGGTTGCCCACCCAAAATTTCATTTTCAATTATATTATTTTATTTTTATATTAGATTATTTTGTTTTTAAATTAAATATAAATGTGTTTGCTTTAATGAAACCAAATTAAGAAAAAATATAAGAATAGTAGCATCATAAAAATATGTTTTGTGGATTTTTTCACAAGACTTTCCTGTACTAGTTACAATGATTTTGGGATTAAGTTCAACCTATAATTTTAAGAATTTGTATATAATATTTTCTATGAAGTACTTACAGTTCTTTTTATAAAACATGGCCCTGGCAGAAAATGTTCTTCATGGTAAAAAGAAATGTTTTTTTTAAAAACTGTTCACTGAAAGGCTCTTTGTGGAACCCAAAATGGTTCTTATATGGCATCACTGCGAAAACCCCCTTCAGTTTTAAGTGTGTGCTGAGAAGACAGAAATCAAGTCAATGTACCCCACTGAGAGCGTATTGTGTTGGCTGCATAGCGTAACGTGTCTATTTTAATGGTACAGCTGGAGCCGATCCAGAGTCAGACCAAACACAGCTCCTCGGCGGTGGACGTTACGACATGCTTCAGCCAGGTGCGGGAGTTCTGGGCCCAGCTGGCGTGGCCTGATTCAGCGGGAGCCTTCATTTTCATCACACGCCTGACGGACGTGAGCGCCTCTAAGCTCTAAGCTCCACTTTCATAAGCATGTAGTTTAAGCTTGCACAGCTGGGGAGCGGCGGTCAAAAACACTGAAAATAAAAAGCATGCTCGTAATGGAAACGAGAATTGATGGTTTCACCCACATAACGCAATTCTTTCTTGATGTGTGGCAGAATTTCTGCAGCGAGGTGGTGTGTTACGCCGAGCTGATAAAGCGCAAGATTGAGAGGGGCCAGCTGGGACAAGACCACAAGAGTTTCATCGTGCAGGTACTGCTTCTGGGCAAGGGAGGGTTGGCTTTCATTACGAGCGAAGTAAATGTCACTGTTGAATGCTTCTCCCTGACAACACTGACGTCTCAGCGGTGCGCTTGTGTCACAGTGTGTCTGACCTCATTAGCGCCCCCTTTTCATTTTGCACTATATGCTTTCTCTCTCCCTCCGCCCCATTTAGACCTCCTTATTTTCTTCTTTTTTGTTCTTTCCACTCTTTACCTCTCCTTTCCTCATTTCCGATCTCCCTTTCTCCTCTTCCTGCTGCTGCTGCTTTGGTGCAGGTTTGTGTCGCTCTGAATAGCACGGAGCATGTGCGCGTGTACCTGGGGGGTCTGCCGCGGGACCTGGACTGGCGGGGGGTCGAACAGGCCATGGAGGAGTCGTGCGGCTTGGAAGGGAAGGAGCAGGTCAACAAGTCCCTCAATGGGCAGCTCTACAACGCTGATATCGACCTGCAGAGGGAGGCCAAACGCCTAATCACACACCTTACTGATAGGGTAATGGCATACATCAAGAAACACAGTTCAACTGCTAGGAGACCTGATTATATCAAGAGCTATAGCAACATACTGTACAAGCATGTTATGCTAACGCTAAAGCATACTGTTCCCAAACATAGGTTTCTGAAAATTAGATTTCTGGGGTGCCTTTCCTATTCAAGGACGTAACTCATTACTTAAAGGAATAGTTCACCCAAAAATTTAAATGAACCCATGATTTACTCACCATCAAGCCATCCTGGATGTATATGATTTTCTTCTTTCTGACGAATACAATTGGAGTTACATTAAAAAATGTCCTGGCTCCTCCAGGCTTTATAATGGCGGTGAATGGGTGTTGAGATTTTGAAGTCCAATAAAAGTGCATCCATCCATCATAAAAAGTAGTCCACACAGCTCCGGGAGGTTGATAAAGGCCTTCTGAAGTGAACTGATGCATTTGTGCTGGAAAAATGTCCTTATTTAAAACTTCATAAACTGTAATCTCTATCTTCCACTAACTGTCTTGTGCGCATTCACGAGAGAGTGGCATCCAGCGGATAACTTAAGATGAAAAGTCAAAGGAGCAAAGGAAGCGCAAAGGAGAGAGCAAAACAAAACGAATCACCGGTCACGAATTAGAAGTACAAAACAAGGATTTGTAAAGAAAAATGTTGGAGGATTTTGATACAAGCCAAGAGTAGACTGGTTTTCCTTTGTTGTAAACAAAACTTGGTTCTTGTGAGACTATCATATTCTCACCAGAGCTGTGTGGAGCACTTTTTATGATGGATAGACACACTTTTTTGGCCTTCAAAATCTCAGCAGCTATTCACTGCCATTATAAAGCGTGGAGGAGCCAGGACATTTTTTAAATATAACTCTGATTGCATTCGTCTGAAATAAGAAAAACATCTACACCTAGGATGGGTTGAGGGTGAGTAAATCATGGGTAAATTTTCATTTTTGGGTGAACTATCCCTTTAACTACGTAATTTACTGCAACATTGGATAAATAAACTAATGTCAGATTAAAAAGAATTAAATTAGTCAGATTATTTCTGTAAAAGCTAGTCATGTCTGTTTCCCGAGACTATAGAAACTTTGCCGCTCAGCCGTTGTTTGGACCACATTGGTTTAACATCATAGAATTATCGTTTATGACATCACAGTTGTGTTGGAGCAATAACTTATTCTAGTTAATTCAAGTTAGAATTAAAGTCAGGTGTAATGTTATGTTATGTATGTTATGTAAACAACAAACATGGCATCTGAAAACGTCTTTGTTATTTTTGTTCACCATTGTTTTACTTTATTTCCAGATGTTTGAGGGTCCCTCAGAGTACAAGAGCGCATTCACATGTGCACTCTTTAAAAATGTCACTTTTATTCTCTTGACAAACATGTAATGGAAGATATAGATTGTACCACGTCATCTATTTATCTAATTAAGTCAACGTCAAACTATGCTTATGACCATATTTCAAGAGCAGTAGTTCCAATTATTTACAAAGTTTACAGTTTGCGATGCTGCTTTGCGAATGTTTGGAGCTGAAGTTTTGGGGAAAACCAAATCATTGAACTATGTTGATAACAACAGTCATTGTGACCATACTGTAGTTGGCTAAGGATGGTTTTGGGAAATGCACCACTGCACAGTTTCTGGGGTAAAAAGTCAATCACATAAAACTCTGTCCCACACAGATGCTTCCTGAACTCAGAAAATGTATTCAACACATCAGCCTGTCTCCAGACTCCATTAACACTGATGAGGTAAGTATGAATAAACATAGAAAGAACATGTAATTATGGCCTAATATGTTTTTCAATGTATCTCCTCTTTGATGAACTGCTCCAGGCTGTGGCTCCTCTGATGAAGTACCTAGATGACACTCTAGTCATCCTCAATGAGTCACTGGTTAAAGAGAATCTAACAAGGTAATTACTTGCTTCATTTAGTGACAAGGGGGACATACTGTAATGATAAAAGTAATGACACAGATTTATCCTTGGAAGCATGTTTTCCAAGTAAATTGGCCTCTGTAAAGTGGTAATCGACTGCATGTGAAGGAGGTCACTGTGTCCATGAGTGTGATCTTTCTGGTTGTTGTGCACCCCAGGGTTCTGCAGAGTCTGTGGGAGCTGCTCCTGCGGATGATCCTGGACACTGTGGGGGAAAACAGGGGCGTCCAGGTGGAATTCTACACACGGTTCCAGTACACCGTAGAGGTCAGTCACATAGCTGCTTTTCCACCGGAGGGCAAAAACGTTCTCGTTGCTTAAGCAATTCATGCCGATCCAGCCCAGCCGGTACAGAAATGGCTTCATTTTCCACTGTGGGGCTGATAACAGAGCTCGTAGTACTATATATCAGTCGTTGCCTCAGTAATCAGTGCTGGGTAGTAACTGATTACCTGTAATCTAGATTACATAATCAGATTCCAAAAATTAAGTAGGCCTACTTGTAATTAACTATATTACATTTTAAAATACTCAAAATCAGACTACAGTTACTAAGTCTTTGTCTTAGGAAGGCTTTTGTCTTTCAAACGCATTAAAATGCATAAAATCACATGATTTTTTATTTATATGTATAGCAGGGATTTCCATATGATAATAGCAAAGTCAAATCCTTAAGAAGAAGAAATGAAGGTAAACAAATAAAATATTTATTTAAATCAATGTCATAAACGTGTTAGGTCTAAAAGTAATCAAAAAGTAGTTTATACTGATTTTATTACCTAAAATGTGTAATGTAATGCATTACGTTACTAACTACAATTTTTGTCATGTAATTTGGAATCAGTAAAGGACTATAATTTAATCTTCCCAGCTCTGTCGGTAATCCAAGTGCTTACAGTTTGAGATATAAATAGTAACTGCAATATGGAGGATGATCAGATATTTCTGTTTACTACATTGAAATAGCATTTGGCTACAGAGAGAAACTGGTAGCCAGACAACAGAGCAGGGACCAATCCTGAGTACTGACGTCATTACACGCAGTCTACCAGCATGGTTCCAGGTTTGTAATCGCACCGTGCCGAACCAAGCTCAAGTGGAAATATAACTGTAACCGTTCCTTACCATTCTTTGAATTGTTCGACCCGAGGGTGGAGAAGTGGCTAATGAGTATCACAAAGTCCCTTTCAAAGAAATTCAGTTCACTCTGACTGTATTTGACAGCTGTTTCACTCATACAAGACCAACTCCTGTACTTGAATGGGGAAACATCAAAGTCTCAAAAGCTTGCCAATCTCATGTTTAACATATTTCAAATCAGCCATAAACTGAAAATTTTTACTGCCGTAAAAATGTTTTTTCTTATGCTCAAATAGTGTAAAAAAAATAATAATTCAGGTTGGTCCACATGTGCAGTCCCAAGCGCAGGTCTCAGGACACCAGCTGTTTCTATAGCAACCAGAGCTTCTAACAGCAGCTGTAGTGATGCGATGACTTTACCAGTTACCATCTGGCCCTTTTACTTAGGCCCAGTTTACACTAGTTCGTTTTTGTTTTAAAACAGCGTTTTAGAATGAAAACGATCCCCGTTTACACTGCCGTTTCTGCTGCGTTTCAGAAACGATCTCCGTTTACACTACACAACCTAAAACGCATGCCACGTGACCATTCGTGCAGGTACTACCATAGATATGTATAGGTAGATGCACTATTATTTAGATGGCAGACTCTATCCATACATATCTATGGGTACATGTGAAATATGTTATTGTTTACATGGTCGTCAAGGATGCAGAGCGAATGTGGGCAGCCGCGCCATCGTTTTCAAAAGTCTCCGTTTTGGTCCGTTTACACTGAAACGCAACCCCAGAGTTTTCAAACTAAAACGGGGTCTGCAGCGTTTTCAAAAGTCTCCGTTTTCGACCTCAAAAACGCATGAGTAGTGTAAACGATAGGCTTAACCGTAGCAAAAGCTATGCGTTTTAAAACGAAAACACACTAGTGTAAACGGGGCCAGAAGACGGGATTTATTCTGCCATATTGTGCGTTACTTTTTTCTTCCATTTAATAGTAATATGAGTGAACCATCTTGGTGTATAGTCCTTGGCTTCCATAGATAGGTTACTGGTACTCAACCTGGAATCATTCTGTGTTCCCACTGGAAAAAGGTGATTTTAGGCCAAATAAATTGGCTCTACAATGGTCTAAAATCCTGTACAGCAATCAGTACAGCAACAGTCAAGCAAGAGGTCCCTAGTAAAAAAGTATAGTTAAAATCTATTAACATATTTACTGACATATCGCCAGAGACTTACTGATATAAAAATTATAATTAAACTTTATTTGAAGTACTACTTGTGAACAATGCACATTTCTTAATATTAAGCCTAAAATGTGTTTTAATGTTAATCCTATTGATGAGGATTGTATGATCAGTGAATAATATCGGTCTTTAAATGCAAGATATATAAGGTGTAGCTAAAGTATACTTGCAAATATACTTCAGTATATCTACTTGTAGTATACTTGGCATGAAAGAAATGCATTTCGTATTTCAAATACATTTTAGTATATTTATTTTTCACTTGGGGTATAAAAAAAATATCAAAAACTTTCGAAAAATTCGTACAACTTGTAAGACTCAAGGCTGGAATACACTGCACAACTTTATACACAAAAAAACTCACAAAGAAACATGCGGATGGAGACGCATGACAAATTAATACAATGTGTTCAAAAATGGCTCAAAAATGTTCAATATCCTCCAAATGGATGGAATCATAATATAAAGATAAAAAATCAGAGTCGGTTTTGAGAGAGGTTGGCAGGTCCCTTGCCTGAGCTCCAGCAGTATTTTGAGGGAAAATGAGTAGGCCTACTATATTATTGAGGTTAGTTAACAAATGCTGCTGAAAGCCAACTATGTGTTTTGCCAGCTTGCGGTGACTGCAACTCTGAGATTGCAAAGGGCAGTGATCCTCATGTCCGGTTTCTCTCAGTCGGCATTCACAGTCATGGTTTTACATCATGCATGACACCATCAGATATTCGCCATTGCTCTTGGCCACAGCTCAGTGGAAAACTTAGGACATCCCCAGTAGCATGTCAATATGTGAGATCCAGTATTCCAACAGAGAAGAACTGGCAGGAACTCACCACAGATTTACATGAAAACTCATGAAGTGCTGAGCGAGCGTGTGGGTTGAACATGTTGTTCACCATATAGTTGATCTATTAGCATAACAAGTCTCAAGAGTGTGTTACGAGAGTCTGCATGTCTGCTGGACTCTGTGCAGTCAAAGAAAAAATGGCATAAGGTATAAAGTACAATGACTTGTACTGATTGTCAGTCAGGTTACCTTTATTACAAACTTTTTTACTTTTTATGCAGACACTGGTGCAGTTCTTCCACGCTGATGGAGAAGGACTGCTCTTAGAAGACCTTAAGAGTGGAGATTATAAGGTATTCTCACCTTTAATCAATGCGGCTGATGAAATGAATAAGCATGGACTCATCTGCCTTCCCTCTTCCTTCCCATCAGGCCCTGGACGAGGAGCTGCGTCTGAACAAATGCTCCTCCTTTGAGCTGATCGAACAGTATTTCCTGGAGAAAATCTCCCAGCAGGTGGGTAGGAGTCCTGCTGAGCCGTCACAGCTTTTAGCTCCAGCCCTGCAGAGAGAGGAGGTGTTGATTAGGAGCTAAGACATCACAAATACGATTCCTTCCTCTGATGATTAAAAGTTTACATCAGTCATTTCCTCTTTGACTAAGTGTTCCTTGCACTGTGAAAGATTTCACAGCCTCTGACTGTGTCTCAAATCCTGCTAAGCTGACTTGCTGTCTGCTGCCTACGGGGGCAGATGTCTGCACAATCAGCATGTTACGAAACCGAACCGAACCTCATAATTGTCTGATCTGAACTGCTTTCAAAGGCAGCAACTTTGTTAACTTCTTTAAAAAAAAGTTTGCTGCCAAACAAATATCATTCCTCACATGAAGTACACTAAAAGCATGTCCCACAGTTGATGTTAGCATGCTGCTAAGCTAGTCAATTATGTAATAGTTAAAAAAAAACTAACTAGGAATTTAGAAGTTACTTAATGTGGGCATTCAAGTGATTTTGCTTAGGGTATGAAAACTTCAGGCAATTTTATATTTCTTGTCCTCCATTTGCATGTGTAGCTTCATGATTTCCCTATATGAGTGGCGTTTCCTGGCAAGCTTTATCTTTACTTCATGCACATTAAAGCAAATGCACACACAAAATACATTTTCTTCTATATTGACATCCCTGTATCCGGAAAGTCAGGGTTAAAATAAAAACCGGTGGTGGTGTTCATGTAAGGTAAATATGATCATTCCTACATGACCTGAAGTAAGATTTATCCAATAACTTAATATCACTATATACCTGGGAGATACATGTTGGGTTGCCACAAATTCTGGCCACAGTGTGGTGGGCCAATCTCAAAAAGTAGCACCATTTCACCATCTACAATTTGAGACAATTTTCACACCAGGTCCACATCTATGGTGGCTAAAAATGCTATTTCACTTGCTTTTGAGGCACAACCTGTTAGAAAAATTGTTTCTAAAAGCAATTGTAGAGTTTCAACCTTGCCTGATGTGTTAACTAGATGTGAATGTTATGTGTATTATGTGCTATAGATGGTAATCTTTAACAGATGTGCATTTGCTTTACAGAGAATCTTAAAGCACAGTCGTTTTGGTCGTATCAGTGTGAAGTGTTACTATGATGCACCTGAGCAAAGACTTACTGTGGAGATACTGCATGCAGCTGACCTCATTGCCCTGGATGCTAACGGTAAAAAAATAAAGAAATAAATTATATATATATATACATAACTAAACACACACACACACACACGCACACATATATATTAATCCTTATTGATTATTTATTTTGTATGCTCATTTCTCTTATGTTTACATTTACATAAGAGAAATGAGATCTCTCTCTATTTGTTCAAGGAAATAAGTTAATCTTTAAAAACGCTAGTAATGTAAGAACACTGTTAAATGTAATATCTAGCATATCTCAAAATGATTATCAATTTCCATACAGTGCATTATAATGTTGAGATACCTAAATTAATTTACAGTATAGCATTTAAAATATTTTTGTATTTTTAATTTATCCAGAAAAAAAATAATTGTAATTGTAAAATCGACAGATTTTTAATATCGATGAATCGACATTCTAGCAATGTTTCTACTGTAAAACCCTAAGCCTATTATTTAAAAAATGTGCATGTAAAATACAAGTTTTAAAACTGATTCCATGTATTTATTTATTTATTTGGGAAAAAATCAAGAGAGAGAGAGAGAGACTTTGACTTTTAAAGGTCTATTTATTTACAATGAAAAATAAAACATTACAACACTAAACACTGATGTTTTAAGAAAACAAAAAGACAGTGAGAGAGACATTTAAAATTAAAATTTGAAAATCTATTGACTAACATTGACATTGTTCAGCATTCAAAATGTGAAGTAATGATTTCATAACATTTGCATCCTGAATTGTATTGCTCTTTCTTAAATCTGGTCTTTGTTGCATATTTGAACCAATTATAGCCAATTTTACATTGTAACAAATTAGTTGCACTGTGTGTTGAATCTAATGTGAAAGTTTTCCACTATTCCTTTTCTGCTGTGTTTACTACTGCTATTTCCTTCCAAATCTAGTTACTTACTGATATTTTCTGTTGTTATCTGTTACTGTATTTGTCTCCAAATTCGTGCTTTCCTAGGCCTCAGCGACCCATTTGTCATCGTGGAGCTGTGTCCTCACCATCTGTTCCCCACGGCTCGGAGTCAGCGCACCCAAGTGAAGCTCAAAACCCTGCATCCGGTTTTTGATGAGCTTTTTTACTTGTGAGTACCACATCAACTGCTTACCTCAACACTTGAGTCCCAGCGCCCCAAACAGCCCTTTGATCCCACTGCTTCTTCACAGCCATGTCAGCCCTGAGCAGTACAGGCACAGGTGTGCCTGTCTGACCTTCACTGTGATGGACTATGATTGGTTGTCCACTAATGATTTCGCTGGCGAGGCTGTTGCCCCACTGAGTGACTTCTGCTGGCCGGGCAGGCCAAGTGCCACACCTGCTGGAAAGACCCTTCAACCGGTTATCCTGCATTTGTCCCGCCAAAAACCAAGCGGTATGCTAATCTGTCCATTTTATCCACCTACCCATGACATTTCTCCTTAAGAGTAAGCATAAAACGTCTTAAATCAGGGGTACTCAACTCTGCTTCTGGAGACCTACTGAACCTTTGTGTAGAGTTTAGATCTAGCTAACGGTACCTTCAAGTCCTTCTGGGAAATTCCTACATACGAGTTTGCAATTACAAGGTGATTAAACAAAATAGAAGTATTAGGAATTTTAAAAATGAGAAAGAAATATGAAAACATCTGCCTAAGACAAAGTGCTATTGCTATAAATAAAAATTTCTGATGTTTCCTAGCTGTATTTTATCATTCTTGTGCTGCTTATTTTCTTGCAAACCTGTCAGCTATAAACCGGCTAAATGGGTACAGTTTTCCAGTATTATTGCTATTCTTCATTAACATTACAGAATAAAAAAACAAAACATATTATACTCAATATCAGATTGCTTCCACAATGATTCTTGAACCATTGATAAATTGGCATTGAAGAAAATCCAAATTTTGCATAAATATCTCATAAATATAATATTTACGAGTATACGATTTAGAGTAGCATAAACTCTCCACGAAAGCAACTTTATAGAAACAGTGTTGAGTCCTATGGAATAATGCGTGATTGTACAGTAAATATGACATGTTATTTAAAGACTGCTGATTATTTCTACATTCAGAGAGAGAAAAGCAAGTAGGACTGGTTAGATTTCATTGTTTTGTCAGCATTGCTTGGTGTTTAGTATCTGTTGCAGCCTGTCCTCTTGAAAAGATTTCCAATTACATGTGTCATTGTCTATCGAGAGGTCTGCCACCTCAACATTATTGTTGTGTCTGCCTGGTCTGATGGATTCATTTCTGACTGAGTTGCTTCTTGTGATACAGAGAAGCCCATCATGAAGATGCTGGAGGCTAGAACAGGAGACAGAGAGGCTCAAGAGTTTGTGCGAAAGCTGAAAGAGATCGAGAAGTCAATGGAGGAAGAGTAATGTGTCCCCTGTAGTGCACGTATTTCTGATGGTGGTCTTTTTTACCTGTTGTACTGTTTACTCTTTAAATGCAAACTCTTTTAAATGTATTTTTCACTGTTGTCCAGAAAAAAAAAAAGGTAAGATCATGTTTAAAGATCAGTATTTTATCACTGTTCAGCACTTAATGTGTGCTGTGTTTTGATGTTGAAGCCCTCTGCTTATTGTTCATAGGATTGTATGAATTTAGTAGTAGAAGGGTCTATTTTGAAAGAAACATTTGAATTCAAACGCTTATCTGAGCTTTAGATTATGACTTGAACTCAGAGAACTTGAACTTTGAAATAAAGACGAATGTTTACTTGAGGATTTTCAACAAACACTATAAAAGTAACAGAATTTCAATACATGCAGCAGTTTTGCAAGGCCACGTACACACTGCAGATAAATACGGTTTACTGCAAAAAAAAAAAAAAATCCTTTTCTTGATCAGTATTTTTGCCTTGTTTTCAAGTCAAAATATCTAAACATTCTTTTAGAGATTTGTTTTCATACAATATATCTCAAATTAAAGATATTTTTCTGATGTCTGAGGAGTAAAAAAATACATATACAGGAAAAACCATTTGCAAGGAACTTGCAAGAAACTATCAATTCATTAACTTTTTTGTTCGCTTTAGGAATAGTATATGAAATATTTTGTTGCTTTTTTTGTGTGTAAAATGTTTTTTTTTTCTTTTCTTTTTTTCAGGTTTATGCTGTCTAGCATTCAAAATTTTGGGGTTAGTAATTTTTTTTTTCTTTTTTTTTTTTTGAAGTCTCTTATGCTCACCGAGGCTTTATTTAATATAATTAAAAATATATATTTTATTTATTTTCAAATGCAATTTATTCTTGTTTTGGCAAAACTGAATTTTCAGCATCATTACTCCAGTCTTTAGTGTAACATGATCCTTCAGAAATCATCTTAATATGCTGATTTGCTGCTCAAGAAACATTTCTTAATATTACAAATGTTGAACGCAGTTGTTCTACTTAATATCTTTGTAGAATTTGTGATAAATTTTTATTTTCATGATGAATACAAAGTAAAAACAAAAATAATTGTTTGTAACATTATAAATGACATTTACTGCCACTTCAATTTAATGCATCCTTGCTAGATAAAAGTAATAATTTATTTAAAAATCTTACTGATCCCAACCAACTGCTAACGTTTCTTTAAAAATAGCTAACACTAAACTGAGTGTCTCAAACAAGACAGTTTCACGCAGCTCCTCTTGTTTATCTTTGCACCAAGCCCATAAATCAAATGTCATTTTCAAATGGCCTTTAATATTTCCCCAGAAAATTTGACATGGAGAATGTTGGCATCTTTGTTTTTTTACAGCCAAACCGTTGCTATGGTTATCACCACGTCAACCATCGCAAAAGTGACTCCTGTATTCCACACACACAGAAGGGATTCACTGCCGCATTTAAATGCAGTCGTCACTCCCTAAACTTTGTAGTGTGTACGTGGCCTACGTGTAGCATGAAAGGCAACAGAATGATGATGACTTTTTCATGTAATCATACAGCAGCGCCGATATGATAATGTTTACCTTATTACTGATCGAAAGTGTTCTCTGTCCGCTCTTATCAAGGAAAATACTTTCAGAAAAGTCCTTTATCTTAAACTGTGAATGTTCAGTATTTGTCCTTGAATCCCACTGGATTGTGTTGAGATTTTATCGTAGCATTTCTGTAAGATGTTGTCTTTCCTAAAGAATGTATTTGTTTATGCCAAGTGGTTTATCAATTTACGGGTTTAATGTTCAGATGGTTCTCTTTTCTTGTATTTTCTCTGCAAAATGACTTGTTTTTATTGCCAGTAAATGATTAGGGTAAAAAAAAAAATAGGACTTTTTCACATCGCAAAAGCTTTTCACCACTACGTTTTGAATGTCTGGCCACTTTTGTGACTGAAGCAGTACAGTATGGGGGTTCATTGGATATATGAACCATTCTATCTCGTTCTTTCCCATCTGTACATTACCAGTAGCTCTCAGCAGGCCACTTCCTGTTCAGCTATTATAACTTCAGCCTGTTACTTTTAGTCACCAGCATCTCTCTTCTTCTGACCTTCACACTTATCATGTGCTATTCACCTCCTGGTGAGTGAAAACCACCAGAAATGAGCCACTCGCAAACAAATGAAGGCCAAAACCTGCTGAAACATACCGCAGCACACAGCAACACTGATATTACTGCTCCACTTGAAACATGCTCAAGAATGTGATACTGTCAGCAACTCTCTGTCTCCTTTGTGACTCCAGTAATGGTGTAGATGGTGTGTGTGCATGCACGTGTGTGGCTGCGTGCACTTTGAATTCAATAAACAGATGATAACGATTAGAAAGAGACGTGTTTATGCTGAAAACGTTCAAACAGCCTTCATTTGAACAGAGTCATTGTGTGATCATTATGGGTATTTTTGGCAGTTTTTGTGCACATGGTGTTGTGGTGGCCTTCAGGATCTCATCTTCTCCCACCAGCAGAGACGTCTTCAGCCTCATTATCACCGCATGCTTTCAAACCCACACTGCAACTGAGCCTCACAATTCTGCAGTTATTCCAGGTATTTGATAAGAATTGCAGAAATGCAGAATTTTACCAATTTAAAAAAATAGCATGCAAAATAACAGACTGTTTTTGTAAAATAGCTGGAAGGTAAATGAAACCGGAAGCTCTAGTAATATGACTGCGCCTGCTCTCAAGTTACAAATAAGGTGGTAGCCTACACATTTCAAATTTGGTGTCGATTACGTTTTATTAAACAAAATGTTTGAACACACTGCAGTACAACACTCTCAACAGGGCTCTCAAGATATAGCAGGGGTGTCAAACTCAGTTCCTGGAGGGCCGGAGCCCTGCAGGGTTTAGATGCAACCCTAATTAAACACACCTGATCCAGCTAATCATGTCATTTAGGCTTATTTGAAATCTAGATGGTTTGTGTGTTGGAGCAGGGTTGGAACAAAACTCTGCAGGGCTGCGGCCTCCAGGAACTGAGTTTGACACCCCTAAGTTATAGCAAAAGTTTGGAGTGAGATTAGGGGAGGGGCCATGCAAAGGGGAGGAGCAACTCAAATATTTGCTAGCAGTTCAATTTTACCTATTGTTCCTAATTGACCAGCACAAATAGAAATGATAACATCTCGTAAATCTGATGAAAGACAAATTAATTCTAATAAAATAAAAAGATTTATGTATTTAAAAATACAAATGTATCAAAAATAAAAAGAAACTTTGCCCCAAACGAGCCAACTGAACAGCAGTACTCAATGTACATACTGTACACATACAGTAGGATTACAGTACTTACCCTGAGCATGTATGTCAAGCTGTATGTGTGTGTGTGTGTGTGTGTGTGAGCGAGAGAGAGAGACAGAGAGAGTACACATTTCAGTTTATGTTTATTTATTTTCTGTTGTAAATGTTTGTTGCACATTTTGATGCCTGATGACAGGGGTAGAGGGCTCCCACATAAAGCACTGTCATGATAGATAATAGCGTTCCATCCAGAGCCAAACTGTTTCCACCATGGAAAACACTGCATCTGAATTTGAGTGGGGAAGCCACATCTTTATATGGGAGCCCACTACCCTTGTCATCAAGGCATCAAGATGTGCAATAAACACAACAGGGAAAGAAAAGAAAAAAAAAACATTCATAAGCTGAAATGTGTGCTCTCTCTCTCTCTCAGTTCAGTTCAATTCAATTCAGCTTTATTAGCATGACTGTGTAACACAATGTTGCCAAAGCATTAACATACATATAACAACAACAACATAAATAATAATAAATAAAAGCCATCTAAATAAATGAAAAGATAAAGTAAGTCAGTTTCAAGTTAATCATGTTTAACATCTAACATTGTGAATGGTTAATACATATTTTGCAGCTGTGTTATCATCTTCTCCAAGTAAGAAGGGCATTTTCTCAGTATCACTAAGTTCAGTAAATGATGGAATCAATGCTTCAGATCTGGAGAGAAATGTTTTCCTCACATTGTGATATTTAGGACAAATCAGCAGAAAGTGTTCCTCGTCCTCTATTTGCTGTAGATCACAATGTCTACAGATCCCTGATCCTCTTGCTCTGTCTATGTGTGTCTATGTCTTCCTCTCTCTATTTCTAAATCATGGTTACTTAATCTGTATTTGGAGAGGATTTGTCTTTCTTTAAATGGTTTAATCAATAAATAATTGGCAAATAATAATCTCTCTCTCTCTCAATTCAATTCATATTGCTTTATTGGCATGACATACTTAGATGCTCTCTCTCTCTCTCACACACACACACACACAGCTTGACATACATGCTCAGGACAAAATCTGTAATCCTACTGTGTGAGTAGGCTACAGTATGTACATTGAGCACTGCTGTTCAGCTGGCATGTTTGGGGCCAAATTTCCTTGCATTTTTGATACTTTAAAAAAAAAATATATATAAAACCATTTATTTTATTTGGATGAATTTGTCTTTCTTTTACCAGATTTACCAACTGTTATAACATCTCTAGTACTTTCCTTTCAGGAAGCCAAAGCTAAGTTAAAGCTTCTCGTTGCAAAGCAGTTGGAGAGTTTTTTTTTTATTATTTATTTATTTTATTTTTTTTACTGCATCATACTTTATCACGAATTTGGCTATATACCCCAACATCATGATCTCACTATCTTTTCACAGCCAAGTGATTTCGTGCAGGAATCTTAAAATCGAATAAATAAATAAATGAAGGGGTTACCTACAGCATTCATCGGATCTTTCTCTTCCAACTTACACTCCATGTGCACGCGCATCCATGTTGCTTAGTAACGAACGCGCTTGAGGCAGAATCGCGTAATTTAAACAGAAACAACAACATCCTAATTTCTGATCGGCTGGTAGGTGGCATTTAACTCTGTATAACTCGAGACAGCTATGAACTCGGCAGAGAACTTACCTCCGTATGCCCTCGTCTATTAGTTGTGTATATGGCGGGACAAGTTATCCCTTCTCAGCGTGAGAAATACAAGGTGTGGTGTGAGAGCGTGTGAACGGGTTGAAATGCGTGCGTCTCACGGTGAATGCAAGGAGGAAGTCACTCACCACCAGGGGTCCCCACAGATTCAGTATTACTGTCTTTAGTTCCTTGTCCGGACACTAGATGGCGTATTAAGAGGTGAGATGGGTCATTTAATTGTAATCGTTAAGAAAATAGTCCGTTATTGTAAAAACCTGCATCGTTTCTAATAAACTGACAGGGCTCTTTAAAGGACAGTATCATAAAAGACAAAAGGACAAAAAGCCTACTGGAAGAGGTGGGAAGCTAATCTGTGTTGCGTTGCAGCATCATAATTATGAGCACAGAGAAGACACCTACTTATTAACTCCACTTATTATACGTACAGCTATTATACTTAGAATTTAGCAGTCCTAGTTCAAAACTAGCATGGCAACACTGCCTTGTATTGTTTACAATGTATCATTAGACTGCAAAAATGATATGTTGTGTTTTAATATTGCTTTGGCTTTGAGGTGTAGCCTATTCTAAAACCTTTTGCATGTGAATGCTAATCATAGAAAAAAGAAATACAATTATTAAATGTATTTCAGCTTTTTGATGTGAGTGAACCTCACAAAGTGAACCTTGTCAAATGTCACGTCTGAGTCATATTTCACCCTAGTTAATATAATTGTATTACAAAGTATGATTATTATTTGCATTATATATTTTATTATTTTAGAATGCAAAGAAAATTATGCATTGCTTACATTGTAAAGTATTTACATCATGATAGTATTAGCAGGTATTTCATGCTTATGTGTATTCAAATGACATTTGTCAAGATTTATTTATTTTATTATTATTGTTATTTTGTAATACCTTCCGACTGGCATTGCTCCACTGAGTTGTGCTCAGAGATCAGCGTGTGCTGGAAACTGACCTGAAAGGTCCACTTCCAGCCTCCTTCCACATGTTTGTGTCCTGGCTGCGTCTCATAAAGCCAGCCATGGGCTGTTAAGCTCTAAGTGGCTCCTGCTGATGGTCAGGCTCTGTGGACTGTTATACCTGGTGTGTGGGCCTGATTGGACCCAACAGACTAGTCTGTGTTCCAAATAAACCACTTCGCTGCCTATACTGCCTACATAGTCAGCTGTCTTCTAAGACAGCATCCGTAATTGGATGGGCAGTGAATGCTTTACATGGGCAGATACAGCACTCTGCATGGATGAGAATTAAATGTAATGTTTTCGGACACTTAATGTTAATAGAAATTTAAATGAAAATGTATTATTAGTTAAAATTTATTCAAAGTTAAACTTTGACAAGTGTTTTAAAGTGCTTTTTTGACCCACTTTAGTAGGAATTAAGTACATGTAATTTCATAATTCTATTTCCTTGGTATTGCTAAAGTGTAATGACGATTGTGTCAGGATTATGGACCTGTCTGTGTGTGTTTTGCTCCCTGTGACAGTGGTGTAGTGGAGGGTATACGGCGTATACCCACTTTTTTATCAGTCGGCATTCCATATACCCTCTTCTAAATCCCCTCTGTGTTTTTTCTTTCCGTTGTGCCCCATGGATCCCCTCATCCGGCCCGAATTCCTCCTCCTCCTGCTGGAGCAGGGGGACAGATCTCTCGAGGACCATACAAGGCTGTTCCTGTTGCTAGCTAACGCCACCAGCTACTCAGACGACGCGCTCTGCTCATTCTATGACGCAAGTTTGAACACTGCGAGCAGAGCACTGTCGTCCTCGAGAGAATTTCGCCGCCTTCGTGGAGTGGACTCTGGTGAGAAATGGATCGTCCTTCACCATCTGCCCCGTGGATGATCTCGCCAGATCCACTCCTGACCCAGAGCCCAGCCCACCCCCACTGGTCCTGTCCAGCCCTCCTTCGTTTCCTGTCCCCGAGACTAGCCAGGAGTGGGCTTTGAGCCTGGAGGGCAGCCCTGACAGCCTGGAGGCTCACGAATGACCACCCGCCCTCCCGCTCCTGCCTCCTCCACCGCTGTCGTCTGGCAGCCCCTCAACTCGCCCTCAGCCCACCATCAGGACGGTGCGAGCGCCGCAGGTCTGCCATCCTCCATCGTCGCTGTGGCTGGAGGATCCCTTGCTTCCACCTCCAGCCTCTGAGGCCAGGACTCCGCCTCGGTCCATAGACTCAGTGGCTCCACCTTGGCTCCTAGCTCCCTCGCCTCCACCGTCACCCGTCGATTCATCAGCTCCACCGGGCTCCCTTGACCCTCCGGCTCCGCCTTGGTCAGGCGTCAACCCGCCATCGCCTCTGGCTGCGCCTCGTCACTCCATCCCACCGTTGGGCTCCTTCCTCCCGCCAGCTCCACCTTGGTCCTCAGTCGCTCCGGCTCCGCCGCGGATCTCCGCCTCGGTCGCCAGAGCCCTTGGCTCCACCCTGGCCCTCGGCATCCCCCTGGCTCGTTGGCTCTCCGCCTCGGGTTCCTCCACCACCTGCTTCTCTGCCGTTGGTCAACTCCCTGGAGTCGGCGGCCATCCCTCCTCCATGGCTCCTCCCTCCGTCAGACTCCACTGTGGACCCTGTCTGCCGGCCCCCTCCCGGGTGTCCGTCCTCCTCCTGAGCCACCTCCCAAGTTCCCACCCATTCCTCCCCATGTTGTGTCTACGGTGCGAGGACGCACCTTCCGGGAGGGGGTGTTATGCCAAGATTATGGACCTGTCTGTGTGTGTTTTGCTCCCTGTGACCCAGTTTCTGTCTCCCGTTGATTGTGTTTAATTGATTCCAGGTGTGTCTCGTTCTTCCCTGATTGTCCTGTGCTCATAAGCCCCAGTCCATTCAGTTTATGTTTGTCGGGTCTACTTGCTCAGTTCGTGTGTTTCCTGCGTTTCCCAGTGTTGGATGTACCCTGTTTGTGGACTTCATTAAAGATTGTTTTGTGTACTCCCTGTCTCCTCGTTCCTTCCCGCACAGATCGTGACAGATTGTATTGAGGCATTAATGGTAAACTAGAATATACTTTAATGTCATTTCCATTGAAAATTGTATGCAAAACATTATTAAAACATAATGGATCAAAAGTAAAATTACTTATATATTCAATACCAATAAGTGTTTTTTTTTTTTTTTTCCCTCAAAGGAGCTTATGCCAATACATTTTAGGTTTGCCTTGCCTACAAAGAAGTATGCACTAATGCCTTATAATCTGGCAAAAGTCTGGTATCTCTTAAGTCCTTGTAATAAATATGTGTATACACTGTAAAAAGTGATAAGTTGACTTAACTTAAAAAAATTGAGGAAACCCATTGCCTTAAAATGATTAAGTAAATAATAATTTAAAAAATAATAATTTATGTTTTTTTTGTTTGTTTGTTTGTTTTTTGGATGTGTAGTGCACTGTAAAAAGTGATAAGTTGACTTAATTTAAAAGAAATTGAGGAAACCTGTATAAAAAAGTATTTGACAATTCACTTAACTTATTTTTTAAAATTAGTATTACTTAATAATTTTAAGGCAACAGGTTTCCTCAATTTTTTTAAGTTAAGTCAACTTATCACTTTTTAGTGTGTATTTTGAAAAAGCCTTCATGTAAGGAACAAGACACCTTCAAATATAGCCTCTGTAGGCAGCCAACTACGGTTTGGAAAAGAGCAACTGACTCACTCATTCCCCTAAAGCACTTGTTCACTTACACGTTCATTCAGATACTCTGGGAGGATATAGATGAGATCCCCTGATGTCACGAACAGGAACTGTTTTATCCTTATGGCCATTACATCACATTATTAACACATAACAAGCCTAGCCGTGTCTGGTGGTGGGGGAGGGCTAATTGCATTTCCATTCTACTTGTCACATGTCTTGATGGACATCTCCTTACACATGGTCCTCATCCAGCCTGAACTTCCTGGATGTAGTGTTGTTAAAAGAGACACATGCAGCAGGCCTTTTTAACCCCCCTTGGCACTCGTCCTGGATGTGGATCTTTCCGTGGGGGAGCGAGGTCCTCTTCTGAGTGCATGTGTGAGGGCCACATGGTGCTTGGGACGCCTGCCTCAGAGTAACAGCTTGGTGGGGAACCGTCCCGAATCACGGGGGCTGGCTAATGAAGAACAGAGGGTAGATGAGGAGAGAAGTGCAGACCCACTGTCAATCCTGTATAAATATTACATAGAATGACTGATGAGGGGCACAGAACGAGAGCGTATTTAATAAGATGGAATGTGCTGATATGAACGCCCACGCCCTGCTGAACGTCCTGAATTATTCAGAGGACATGCACTACTGCGTCTTCACAAACATGAGTTAATTCTCTAAACCACCACATTTTGGTAATCAGCACTTTTTTGTTTCATTTCAACTCATTTAGAAAGTTTGATCTCATGCCTTAAAGGACTATTCTGGGTTGAATAGCCTGCAACTCAAACTATTGCTGCAGATGCTAATGATTAGCACAGAAAAAGCTTCATCCCTCAGTAATGAAAACACATTTACTCGTTTTAATGCTCTAGCAATGGAATAAATGTTATGCAACTGTTAGGCAAACATTTTTCACACTGTTTCAAAATCGTAACACTTAAAGATTACTTTTAGAATGCATTAGCATAAAAGAGTGATTGAATCCACAAAGCACTGCATACATCAAGCAAACAAATATTAGGTAGGCCTAGTACATAACCAGATGTTCATCCACTTAGAAAAGTAGTCCCCTCTAAAAGGATGTTTTAGCCAAATTAGCTGCTCAAATAAATTTTTAGGAATCAATGTAAGCACTTCAACAGAAAAAAAGAAAAAAAAAAGCTTGACAGTTCTTTTTTAAAACCCTCCAGAACACTTGATTGCTAGTGCATGACTGTTTTCAATTCTTAACTACAACCTGAATTATAAGTAAAAAATAATTTCTGTGGTAAATAATTTATATTTTAAAATATATATATATATTGTATTTTACACTTATTGTAATTTAATATGCAAAAACAATTATAGATATCGGCTGATTTCACAGAAAAAATAAACCATGCTAACAATAGCATACTAGCATATTACGCTTAGCATACCACTGAGCCTAACTTCACAGAGAACTGTAAACTATGCTGCTAACAAACATTGGCTTAATCCTTCTCTTTGACAATTAAAAAACCATGTCCTATATAGTATTGATGTGGTTATTATAAATGTGATCTGGATGTAGTACAGTCATTACTTTGTTATTGTTATGTGACCTACCAGCATCTGTTTCATCACTTTCATTCATAAATCCTCTCCTTAGCATTAAGTATCCATCAGATGCACACTTCAGAATTTCACCAGAAGTAGTAGGTCATCTGTTTGTTTTGTCCTACTGTTTAATGAACACTGTGAATTTTGACATACTGCACTGTTCACATACTGTTTTTTGCTTATGTGACCCTGGACCACAAGGTCATAAGGTCTTTTTTTTATTTTTTATTTTTTTATTGAGATTTATACATCATCCGAAAGCTGAATAAATGAGCTTTCCATTGATGTATGGTTTGTTAGGACAATATTTGACTGAGATACAACTATTTGAATATCTGGAATCTGAGGGTGCAAAAAAATCTTAAGAAAATCGCATTTGAAGTTGTCCAAATTAAATTCTTAGCAATGCATATTTCTAATCAGGTTTTGATATATTTACGGTTGGAAATTTACAAAATATAGGAACACGATCTTTACTTAATATCCTAATGATTTTTGGCATAAAAGAAAAATCTATAATTTTTACCCATACAGTGTATTGTTGGCTATTGCTACAAATATACCTGTGTGACATATAAAGGAAGTATGCATATTTGGAAGCAACCATCGGCTACATTCAAAATAGGCTAGCATACTAGCCATACTACCATATGTATGGCAGAAATATTGGTAACACTTTACAATAAGGTTCATTAGTTAAACATGAACTAACCATGAGCAATACATTTGTTACTGTATTTACTAATCTTCGCTAACGTTAGTTAATAAAAATACAGATGTTCATTGTTAGTTCATGTTAGCTCACAGTGCATTAACTAATGTTAACAAGATTTTAATAATGTATTAGTAAATGTCGAAATTAACATTAACAAAGATTAATAAACGCTGTATAAGTGCAGTTTATTATTAGTTAATGTTAACTAATGTAGTTAACTAATGAACCTTATTGTAAAGTGTTACCGAAATATTAAGAGTAGTATGCTAGTATGCTATTTCAAATTCAGTCCTTGCTCTGAAGCCTACACAGGAACACTGACTCAACCAATAGTGTGAGTTTGGGATGGGGCTTTCTGTTTGACCAACTAATGACAAACAGTGGGAGTTTGGGAAACCTGTTCGAAAACAGTTTTTGTAATTCCATTGTGTTATGCCATTATCTTAGAAATAACACAATTCACCTATACATAATTAAGAGTTTGTCTTAATTTTAAAAATAAGACAAGGCCCTAAACCTCCCGCACCTCTCTCTGGGTGTCTGGAGAGTATCTGAGACAAAGAGAGAGAGGAATGCAGGCAGAGGCCTGTGTTTTGGGGTGGGTCTCAGTTTGGATCTGGCTCTGTCAGGTACATTTAACAGTGCTCTGATCTCACGTCCCTTATCTGTTCTCACACAGCCTTAATCCTCCCATAGAAATGTAGCAGTAAAGAGTTTCATCAATAGCAGGCCAACTCCCCACGGCCCCTCCGCTGAGTTACACCTGCACGTTCCTGTGTTTCACCTGAGCAGCCCGCACTTCAGGATTAGTAATGATATCAGAAGGGATATGTTTCCATCTGAGATTTATGCACACAGGGCTGTCATTAACCACAGGGTTCGCGTTACTACTCTCATGTTAAAACATGTTGTCTGGAAGCTGAAAACCTCTCACAGGGAACTTCCAGACTTCCAGCAAGTCAAAGCAAATTTCATCAAAGGCAAAGAAAATCTG